>NW_025534289.1:0-225015 GCF_020615455.1 Coregonus clupeaformis
ACTTGGTTGGATAAATGAAACAAGGTCTGGATGAATGGTACTTGGTTGGATAAATGAAGCATGGTCTGGATGAATGGTACTTGGTTGATTAGCTTGGTTGGATAAATGAAGCATGGTCTGGATGAATGGTACTTGGTTGGACAAATGAAACAAGGTCTGGATGAATGGTACTTGGTTGGATAAATGAAACAAGGTCTGGATGAATGGTACTTGGTTGGATAAATGAAACAAGGTCTGGATGAATGGTACTTGGTTGATTAGCTTGGTTGGATAAATGAAGCATGGTCTGGATGAATGGTACTTGGTTGATTAGCTTGGTTGGATAAATGAAGCATGGTCTGGATGAATGGTACTTGGTTGATTATACTTGGTTGGATAAATGAAACAAGGTCTGGATGAATGGTATTTGGTTGATTAGCTTGGTTGGATAAATGAAGCATGGTCTGGATGAATGATACTTGGTTGGACAAATGAAACAAGGTCTGGATGAATGGTACTTGGTTGATTAGCTTGGTTGGACAAATGAAACAAGGTCTGGATGAATGGTACTTGGTTGGACAAATGAAACAAGGTCTGGATGAATGGTACTTGGTTGGATAAATGAAACAAGGTCTGGATGAATGGTACTTGGTTGATTAGCTTGGTTGGATAAATGAAGCATGGTCTGGATGAATGGTACTTGGTTGGACAAATGAAACAAGGTCTGGATGAATGGTACTTGGTTGATTATACTTGGTTGGATAAATGAAACAAGGTCTGGATGAATGGTACTTGGTTGATTAGCTTGGTTGGATAAATGAAGCAAGGTCTGGATGAATGGTATTTGGTTGATTAGCTTGGTTGGATAAATGAAGCATGGTCTGGATGAATGATACTTGGTTGGACAAATGAAACAAGGTCTGGATGAATGGTACTTTTGTTGGATAAATGAAACAAGGTCTGGATGAATGGTACTTGGTTGATTAGCTTGGTTGGATAAATGAAGCATGGTCTGGATGAATGGTACTTGGTTGGACAAATGAAACAAGGTCTGGATGAATGGTACTTGGTTGGATAAATGAAACAAGGTCTGGATGAATGGTACTTGGTTGGATAAATGAAACAAGGTCTGGATGAATGGTACTTGGTTGATTAGCTTGGTTGGATAAATGAAGCAAGGTCTGGATGAATGGTACTTGGTTGATTAGCTTGGTTGGATAAATGAAGCATGGTCTGGATGAATGATACTTGGTTGGACAAATGAAACAAGGTCTGGATGAATGGTACTTGGTTGATTATACTTGGTTGGATAAATGAAACAAGGTCTGGATGAATGGTACTTGGTTGATTAGCTTGGTTGGATAAATGAAGCATGGTCTGGATGAATGGTACTTGGTTGATTAGCTTGGTTGGATAAATGAAGCATGGTCTGGATGAATGGTACTTGGTTGGACAAATGAAACAAGGTCTGGATGAATGGTACTTGGTTGGATAAATGAAACAAGGTCTGGATGAATGGTACTTGGTTGGATAAATGAAACAAGGTCTGGATGAATGGTACTTGGTTGATTAGCTTGGTTGGATAAATGAAGCATGGTCTGGATGAATGATACTTGGTTGATTAGCTTGGTTGGACAAATGAAGCATGGTCTGGATGAATGATACTTGGTTGGACAAATGAAACAAGGTCTGGATGAATGGTACTTGGTTGATTATACTTGGTTGGATAAATGAAACAAGGTCTGGATGAATGGTACTTGGTTGATTAGCTTGGTTGGATAAATGAAGCATGGTCTGGATGAATGGTACTTGGTTGATTAGCTTGGTTGGATAAATGAAGCATGGTCTGGATGAATGGTACTTGGTTGGACAAATGAAACAAGGTCTGGATGAATGGTACTTGGTTGGATAAATGAAACAAGGTCTGGATGAATGGTACTTGGTTGATTAGCTTGGTTGGATAAATGAAGCATGGTCTGGATGAATGGTACTTGGTTGATTAGCTTGGTTGGATAAATGAAGCATGGTCTGGATGAATGGTACTTGGTTGGACAAATGAAACAAGGTCTGGATGAATGGTACTTGGTTGGATAAATGAAACAAGGTCTGGATGAATGGTACTTGGTTGGATAAATGAAACAAGGTCTGGATGAATGGTACTTGGTTGATTAGCTTGGTTGGATAAATGAAGCATGGTCTGGATGAATGATACTTGGTTGATTAGCTTGGTTGGATAAATGAAGCATGGTCTGGATGAATGATACTTGGTTGGACAAATGAAACAAGGTCTGGATGAATGGTACTTGGTTGATTATACTTGGTTGGATAAATGAAACAAGGTCTGGATGAATGGTACTTGGTTGATTAGCTTGGTTGGATAAATGAAGCATGGTCTGGATGAATGGTACTTGGTTGATTAGCTTGGTTGGATAAATGAAGCATGGTCTGGATGAATGGTACTTGGTTGGACAAATGAAACAAGGTCTGGATGAATGGTACTTGGTTGATTAGCTTGGTTGGATAAATGAAGCAAGGTCTGGATGAATGGTACTTGGTTGATTAGCTTGGTTGGATAAATGAAGCATGGTCTGGATGAATGGTACTTGGTTGGACAAATGAAACAAGGTCTGGATGAATGGTACTTGGATGATTAGCTTGGTTGGATAAATGAAGCATGGTCTGGATGAATGGTACTTGGTTGGACAAATGAAACAAGGTCTGGATGAATGGTACTTGGTTGGATAAATGAAACAAGGTCTGGATGAATGGTACTTGGTTGGATAAATGAAACAAGGTCTGGATGAATGGTACTTGGTTGATTAGCTTGGTTGGATAAATGAAGCATGGTCTGGATGAATGGTACTTGGTTGATTAGCTTGGTTGGATAAATGAAGCATGGTCTGGATGAATGATACTTGGTTGGACAAATGAAACAAGGTCTGGATGAATGGTACTTGGTTGATTATACTTGGTTGGATAAATGAAACAAGGTCTGGATGAATGGTACTTGGTTGATTAGCTTGGTTGGATAAATGAAGCATGGTCTGGATGAATGGTACTTGGTTGATTAGCTTGGTTGGATAAATGAAGCATGGTCTGGATGAATGGTACTTGGTTGGATAAATGAAACAAGGTCTGGATGAATGGTACTTGGTTGGATAAATGAAACAAGGTCTGGATGAATGGTACTTGGTTGATTAGCTTGGTTGGATAAATGAAGCATGGTCTGGATGAATGATACTTGGTTGATTAGCTTGGTTGGATAAATGAAGCATGGTCTGGATGAATGATACTTGGTTGGACAAATGAAACAAGGTCTGGATGAATGGTACTTGGTTGATTATACTTGGTTGGATAAATGAAACAAGGTCTGGATGAATGGTACTTGGTTGATTAGCTTGGTTGGATAAATGAAGCATGGTCTGGATGAATGGTACTTGGTTGATTAGCTTGGTTGGATAAATGAAGCATGGTCTGGATGAATGGTACTTGGTTGGACAAATGAAACAAGGTCTGGATGAATGGTACTTGGTATTAGCTTGGTTGGATAAATGAAGCAAGGTCTGGATGAATGGTACTTGGTTGATTAGCTTGGTTGGATAAATGAAGCATGGTCTGGATGAATGGTACTTGGTTGACAATCCTGGATGAATGGTACTTGGATGATTAGCTTGGTTGGATAAATGAAGCATGGTCTGGATGAATGGTACTTGGTTGGACAAATGAAACAAGGTCTGGATGAATGGTACTTGGTTGGATAAATGAAACAAGGTCTGGATGAATGGTACTTGGTTGGATAAATGAAACAAGGTCTGGATGAATGGTACTTGGTTGATTAGCTTGGTTGGATAAATGAAACAAGGTCTGGATGAATGGTACTTGGTTGATTAGCTTGGTTGGATAAATGAAGCATGGTCTGGATGAATGATACTTGGTTGGACAAATGAAACAAGGTCTGGATGAATGGTACTTGGTTGATTATACTTGGTTGGATAAATGAAACAAGGTCTGGATGAATGGTACTTGGTTGATTAGCTTGGTTGGATAAATGAAGCATGGTCTGGATGAATGGTACTTGGTTGATTAGCTTGGTTGGATAAATGAAGCATGGTCTGGATGAATGGTACTTGGTTGGACAAATGAAACAAGGTCTGGATGAATGGTACTTGGTTGGATAAATGAAACAAGGTCTGGATGAATGGTACTTGGTTGATTAGCTTGGTTGGATAAATGAAGCATGGTCTGGATGAATGGTACTTGGTTGATTAGCTTGGTTGGATAAATGAAGCATGGTCTGGATGAATGGTACTTGGTTGGACAAATGAAACAAGGTCTGGATGAATGGTACTTGGTTGGATAAATGAAACAAGGTCTGGATGAATGGTACTTGGTTGGATAAATGAAACAAGGTCTGGATGAATGGTACTTGGTTGATTAGCTTGGTTGGATAAATGAAGCATGGTCTGGATGAATGGTACTTGGTTGATTAGCTTGGTTGGATAAATGAAGCATGGTCTGGATGAATGGTACTTGGTTGGACAAATGAAACAAGGTCTGGATGAATGGTACTTGGTTGATTATACTTGGTTGGATAAATGAAACAAGGTCTGGATGAATGGTACTTGGTTGATTAGCTTGGTTGGATAAATGAAGCATGGTCTGGATGAATGGTACTTGGTTGATTAGCTTGGTTGGATAAATGAAGCATGGTCTGGATGAATGGTACTTGGTTGGACAAATGAAACAAGGTCTGGATGAATGGTACTTGGTTGGATAAATGAAACAAGGTCTGGATGAATGGTACTTGGTTGATTAGCTTGGTTGGATAAATGAAGCATGGTCTGGATGAATGGTACTTGGTTGATTAGCTTGGTTGGATAAATGAAGCATGGTCTGGATGAATGGTACTTGGTTGGACAAATGAAACAAGGTCTGGATGAATGGTACTTGGTTTGGATAAATGAAACAAGGTCTGGATGAATGGTACTTGGTTGGATAAATGAAACAAGGTCTGGATGAATGGTACTTGGTTGATTATACTTGGTTGGACAAATGAAGCAAGGTCTGGATGAATGGTACTTGGTTGATTAGCTTGGTTGGATAAATGAAGCATGGTCTGGATGAATGATACTTGGTTGGACAAATGAAACAAGGTCTGGATGAATGGTACTTGGTTGATTAGCTTGGTTGGATAAATGAAACAAGGTCTGGATGAATGGTACTTGGTTGATTAGCTTGGTTGGATAAATGAAGCATGGTCTGGATGAATGGTACTTGGTTGATTAGCTTGGTTGGATAAATGAAGCATGGTCTGGATGAATGGTACTTGGTTGGACAAATGAAACAAGGTCTGGATGAATGGGGGTACTTGGTTGGATAAATGAAACAAGGTCTGGATGAATGGTACTTGGTTGATTAGCTTGGTTGGATAAATGAAACAAGGTCTGGATGAATGGTACTTGGTTGATTAGCTTGGTTGGATAAATGAAGCATGGTCTGGATGAATGGTACTTGGTTGGACAAATGAAACAAGGTCTGGATGAATGGTACTTGGTTGGATAAATGAAACAAGGTCTGGATGAATGGTACTTGGTTGATTAGCTTGGTTGGATAAATGAAGCATGGTCTGGATGAATGGTACTTGGTTGGACAAATGAAACAAGGTCTGGATGAATGGTACTTGGTTGGATAAATGAAACAAGGTCTGGATGAATGGTACTTGGTTGGATAAATGAAACAAGGTCTGGATGAATGGTACTTGGTTGATTAGCTTGGTTGGATAAATGAAGCATGGTCTGGATGAATGGTACTTGGTTGATTAGCTTGGTTGGATAAATGAAGCATGGTCTGGATGAATGATACTTGGTTGGACAAATGAAACAAGGTCTGGATGAATGGTACTTGGTTGATTATACTTGGTTGGATAAATGAAACAAGGTCTGGATGAATGGTACTTGGTTGATTAGCTTGGTTGGATAAATGAAGCATGGTCTGGATGAATGGTACTTGGTTGATTAGCTTGGTTGGATAAATGAAGCATGGTCTGGATGAATGGTACTTGGTTGGACAAATGAAACAAGGTCTGGATGAATGGTACTTGGTTGGATAAATGAAACAAGGTCTGGATGAATGGTACTTGGTTGGATAAATGAAACAAGGTCTGGATGAATGGTACTTGGTTGATTAGCTTGGTTGGATAAATGAAGCATGGTCTGGATGAATGATACTTGGTTGATTAGCTTGGTTGGACAAATGAAGCATGGTCTGGATGAATGATACTTGGTTGGACAAATGAAACAAGGTCTGGATGAATGGTACTTGGTTGATTATACTTGGTTGGATAAATGAAACAAGGTCTGGATGAATGGTACTTGGTTGATTAGCTTCGTTGGATAAATGAAGCATGGTCTGGATGAATGGTACTTGGTTGATTAGCTTGGTTGGATAAATGAAGCATGGTCTGGATGAATGGTACTTGGTTGGACAAATGAAACAAGGTCTGGATGAATGGTACTTGGTTGGATAAATGAAACAAGGTCTGGATGAATGGTACTTGGTTGATTAGCTTGGTTGGATAAATGAAGCATGGTCTGGATGAATGGTACTTGGTTGATTAGCTTGGTTGGATAAATGAAGCATGGTCTGGATGAATGGTACTTGGTTGGACAAATGAAACAAGGTCTGGATGAATGGTACTTGGTTGGATAAATGAAACAAGGTCTGGATGAATGGTACTTGGTTGGATAAATGAAACAAGGTCTGGATGAATGGTACTTGGTTGATTAGCTTGGTTTGATAAATGAAGCATGGTCTGGATGAATGATACTTGGTTGATTAGCTTGGTTGGATAAATGAAGCATGGTCTGGATGAATGATACTTGGTTGGACAAATGAAACAAGGTCTGGATGAATGGTACTTGGTTGATTATACTTGGTTGGATAAATGAAACAAGGTCTGGATGAATGGTACTTGGTTGATTAGCTTGGTTGGATAAATGAAGCATGGTCTGGATGAATGGTACTTGGTTGATTAGCTTGGTTGGATAAATGAAGCATGGTCTGGATGAATGGTACTTGGTTGGACAAATGAAACAAGGTCTGGATGAATGGTACTTGGTTGATTAGCTTGGTTGGATAAATGAAGCAAGGTCTGGATGAATGGTACTTGGTTGATTAGCTTGGTTGGATAAATGAAGCATGGTCTGGATGAATGGTACTTGGTTGGACAAATGAAACAAGGTCTGGATGAATGGTACTTGGATGATTAGCTTGGTTGGATAAATGAAGCATGGTCTGGATGAATGGTACTTGGTTGGACAAATGAAACAAGGTCTGGATGAATGGTACTTGGTTGGATAAATGAAACAAGGTCTGGATGAATGGTACTTGGTTGGATAAATGAAACAAGGTCTGGATGAATGGTACTTGGTTGATTAGCTTGGTTGGATAAATGAAGCATGGTCTGGATGAATGGTACTTGGTTGATTAGCTTGGTTGGATAAATGAAGCATGGTCTGGATGAATGATACTTGGTTGGACAAATGAAACAAGGTCTGGATGAATGGTACTTGGTTGATTAATACTTGGTTGGATAAATGAAACAAGGTCTGGATGAATGGTACTTGGTTGATTAGCTTGGTTGGATAAATGAAGCATGGTCTGGATGAATGGTACTTGGTTGATTAGCTTGGTTGGATAAATGAAGCATGGTCTGGATGAATGGTACTTGGTTGGACAAATGAAACAAGGTCTGGATGAATGGTACTTGTTTGGATAAATGAAACAAGGTCTGGATGAATGGTACTTGGTTGATTAGCTTGGTTTGATAAATGAAGCATGGTCTGGATGAATGGTACTTGGTTGATTAGCTTGGTTGGATAAATGAAGCATGGTCTGGATGAATGATACTTGGTTGGACAAATGAAACAAGGTCTGGATGAATGGTACTTGGTTGATTATACTTGGTTGGATAAATGAAACAAGGTCTGGATGAATGGTACTTGGTTGATTAGCTTGGTTGGATAAATGAAGCATGGTCTGGATGAATGGTACTTGGTTGATTAGCTTGGTTGGATAAATGAAGCATGGTCTGGATGAATGGTACTTGGTTGGACAAATGAAACAAGGTCTGGATGAATGGTACTTGGTTGATTAGCTTGGTTGGATAAATGAAGCATGGTCTGGATGAATGGTACTTGGTTGATTAGCTTGGTTGGATAAATGAAGCATGGTCTGGATGAATGGTACTTGGTTGGACAAATGAAACAAGGTCTGGATGAATGGTACTTGGATGATTAGCTTGGTTGGATAAATGAAGCATGGTCTGGATGAATGGTACTTGGTTGGACAAATGAAACAAGGTCTGGATGAATGGTACTTGGTTGGATAAATGAAACAAGGTCTGGATGAATGGTACTTGGTTGGATAAATGAAACAAGGTCTGGATGAATGGTACTTGGTTGATTAGCTTGGTTGGATAAATGAAGCATGGTCTGGATGAATGGTACTTGGTTGATTAGCTTGGTTGGATAAATGAAGCATGGTCTGGATGAATGATACTTGGTTGGACAAATGAAACAAGGTCTGGATGAATGGTACTTGGTTGATTATACTTGGTTGGATAAATGAAACAAGGTCTGGATGAATGGTACTTGGTTGATTAGCTTGGTTGGATAAATGAAGCATGGTCTGGATGAATGGTACTTGGTTGATTAGCTTGGTTGGATAAATGAAGCATGGTCTGGATGAATGGTACTTGGTTGGACAAATGAAACAAGGTCTGGATGAATGGTACTTGTTTGGATAAATGAAACAAGGTCTGGATGAATGGTACTTGGTTGATTAGCTTGGTTGGATAAATGAAGCATGGTCTGGATGAATGGTACTTGGTTGATTAGCTTGGTTGGATAAATGAAGCATGGTCTGGATGAATGGTACTTGGTTGGACAAATGAAACAAGGTCTGGATGAATGGTACTTGGTTGGATAAATGAAACAAGGTCTGGATGAATGGTACTTGGTTGGATAAATGAAACAAGGTCTGGATGAATGGTACTTGGTTGATTAGCTTGGTTGGATAAATGAAGCATGGTCTGGATGAATGGTACTTGGTTGATTAGCTTGGTTGGATAAATGAAGCATGGTCTGGATGAATGATACTTGGTTGGACAAATGAAACAAGGTCTGGATGAATGGTACTTGGTTGATTATACTTGGTTGGATAAATGAAACAAGGTCTGGATGAATGGTACTTGGTTGATTAGCTTGGTTGGATAAATGAAGCATGGTCTGGATGAATGGTACTTGGTTGATTAGCTTGGTTGGATAAATGAAGCATGGTCTGGATGAATGGTACTTGGTTGGACAAATGAAACAAGGTCTGGATGAATGGTACTTGGTTGGATAAATGAAACAAGGTCTGGATGAATGGTACTTGGTTGATTAGCTTGGTTGGATAAATGAAGCATGGTCTGGATGAATGGTACTTGGTTGATTAGCTTGGTTGGATAAATGAAGCATGGTCTGGATGAATGGTACTTGGTTGGACAAATGAAACAAGGTCTGGATGAATGGTACTTGGTTGGATAAATGAAACAAGGTCTGGATGAATGGTACTTGGTTGGATAAATGAAACAAGGTCTGGATGAATGGTACTTGGTTGATTATACTTGGTTGGACAAATGAAGCATGGTCTGGATGAATGGTACTTGGTTGATTAGCTTGGTTGGATAAATGAAGCATGGTCTGGATGAATGGTACTTGGTTGGACAAATGAAACAAGGTCTGGATGAATGGTACTTGGTTGATTATACTTGGTTGGATAAATGAAACAAGGTCTGGATGAATGGTACTTGGTTGATTAGCTTGGTTGGATAAATGAAGCATGGTCTGGATGAATGGTACTTGGCTGGACAAATGAAACAAGGTCTGGATGAATGGTACTTGGTTGGATAAATGAAACAAGGTCTGGATGAATGGTACTTGGTTGATTAGCTTGGTTGGATAAATGAAACAAGGTCTGGATGAATGGTACTTGGTTGATTAGCTTGGTTGGATAAATGAAGCATGGTCTGGAAGAATGGTACTTGGTTGGACAAATGAAACAAGGTCTGGATGAATGGTACTTGGTTGGATAAATGAAACAAGGTCTGGATGAATGGTACTTGGTTGATTAGCTTGGTTGGATAAATGAAGCATGGTCTGGATGAATGGTACTTGGTTGGACAAATGAAACAAGGTCTGGATGAATGGTACTTGGTTGGATAAATGAAACAAGGTCTGGATGAATGGTACTTGGTTGGATAAATGAAACAAGGTCTGGATGAATGGTACTTGGTTGATTAGCTTGGTTGGATAAATGAAGCATGGTCTGGATGAATGATACTTGGTTGATTAGCTTGGTTGGACAAATGAAGCATGGTCTGGATGAATGATACTTGGTTGGACAAATGAAACAAGGTCTGGATGAATGGTACTTGGTTGATTATACTTGGTTGGATAAATGAAACAAGGTCTGGATGAATGGTACTTGGTTGATTAGCTTGGTTGGATAAATGAAGCATGGTCTGGATGAATGGTACTTGGTTGATTAGCTTGGTTGGATAAATGAAGCATGGTCTGGATGAATGGTACTTGGTTGGACAAATGAAACAAGGTCTGGATGAATGGTACTTGGTTGGATAAATAAAACAAGGTCTGGATGAATGGTACTTGGTTGATTAGCTTGGTTGGATAAATGAAGCATGGTCTGGATGAATGGTACTTGGTTGATTAGCTTGGTTGGATAAATGAAGCATGGTCTGGATGAATGGTACTTGGTTGGACAAATGAAACAAGGTCTGGATGAATGGTACTTGGTTGGATAAATGAAACAAGGTCTGGATGAATGGTACTTGGTTGGATAAATGAAACAAGGTCTGGATGAATGGTACTTGGTTGATTAGCTTGGTTGGATAAATGAAGCATGGTCTGGATGAATGATACTTGGTTGATTAGCTTGGTTGGATAAATGAAGCATGGTCTGGATGAATGATACTTGGTTGGACAAATGAAACAAGGTCTGGATGAATGGTACTTGGTTGATTATACTTGGTTGGATAAATGAAACAAGGTCTGGATGAATGGTACTTGGTTGATTAGCTTGGTTGGATAAATGAAGCATGGTCTGGATGAATGGTACTTGGTTGATTAGCTTGGTTGGATAAATGAAGCATGGTCTGGATGAATGGTACTTGGTTGGACAAATGAAACAAGGTCTGGATGAATGGTACTTGGTTGGATAAATGAAACAAGGTCTGGATGAATGGTACTTGGATGATTAGCTTGGTTGGATAAATGAAGCATGGTCTGGATGAATGGTACTTGGTTGGACAAATGAAACAAGGTCTGGATGAATGGTACTTGGTTGGATAAATGAAACAAGGTCTGGATGAATGGTACTTGGTTGGATAAATGAAACAAGGTCTGGATGAATGGTACTTGGTTGATTAGCTTGGTTGGATAAATGAAGCATGGTCTGGATGAATGATACTTGGTTGATTAGCTTGGTTGGATAAATGAAGCATGGTCTGGATGAATGATACTTGGTTGGACAAATGAAACAAGGTCTGGATGAATGGTACTTGGTTGATTATACTTGGTTGGATAAATGAAACAAGGTCTGGATGAATGGTACTTGGTTGATTAGCTTGGTTGGATAAATGAAGCATGGTCTGGATGAATGGTACTTGGTTGATTAGCTTGGTTGGATAAATGAAGCATGGTCTGGATGAATGGTACTTGGTTGGACAAATGAAACAAGGTCTGGATGAATGGTACTTGGTTGGATAAATGAAACAAGGTCTGGATGAATGGTACTTGGTTGATTAGCTTGGTTGGATAAATGAAGCATGGTCTGGATGAATGGTACTTGGTTGATTAGCTTGGTTGGATAAATGAAGCATGGTCTGGATGAATGGTACTTGGTTGGACAAATGAAACAAGGTCTGGATGAATGGTACTTGGTTGGATAAATGAAACAAGGTCTGGATGAATGGTACTTGGTTGGATAAATGAAACAAGGTCTGGATGAATGGTACTTGGTTGATTAGCTTGGTTGGATAAATGAAGCATGGTCTGGATGAATGATACTTGGTTGATTAGCTTGGTTGGATAAATGAAGCATGGTCTGGATGAATGATACTTGGTTGGACAAATGAAACAAGGTCTGGATGAATGGTACTTGGTTGATTATACTTGGTTGGATAAATGAAACAAGGTCTGGATGAATGGTACTTGGTTGATTAGCTTGGTTGGATAAATGAAGCATGGTCTGGATGAATGGTACTTGGTTGATTAGCTTGGTTGGATAAATGAAGCATGGTCTGGATGAATGGTACTTGGTTGGACAAATGAAACAAGGTCTGGATGAATGGTACTTGGTTGGATAAATGAAACAAGGTCTGGATGAATGGTACTTGGTTGATTAGCTTGGTTGGATAAATGAAGCATGGTCTGGATGAATGGTACTTGGTTGATTAGCTTGGTTGGATAAATGAAGCATGGTCTGGATGAATGGTACTTGGTTGGACAAATGAAACAAGGTCTGGATGAATGGTACTTGGTTGGATAAATGAAACAAGGTCTGGATGAATGGTACTTGGTTGGATAAATGAAACAAGGTCTGGATGAATGGTACTTGGTTGATTATACTTGGTTGGACAAATGAAGCATGGTCTGGATGAATGATACTTGGTTGATTAGCTTGGTTGGATAAATGAAGCATGGTCTGGATGAATGATACTTGGTTGGACAAATGAAACAAGGTCTGGATGAATGGTACTTGGTTGATTATACTTGGTTGGATAAATGAAACAAGGTCTGGATGAATGGTACTTGGTTGATTAGCTTGGTTGGATAAATGAAGCATGGTCTGGATGAATGGTACTTGGTTGATTAGCTTGGTTGGATAAATGAAGCATGGTCTGGATGAATGGTACTTGGTTGGACAAATGAAACAAGGTCTGGATGAATGGTACTTGGTTGGATAAATGAAACAAGGTCTGGATGAATGGTACTTGGTTGATTAGCTTGGTTGGATAAATGAAACAAGGTCTGGATGAATGGTACTTGGTTGATTAGCTTGGTTGGATAAATGAAGCATGGTCTGGATGAATGGTACTTGGTTGGACAAATGAAACAAGGTCTGGATGAATGGTACTTGGTTGGATAAATGAAACAAGGTCTGGATGAATGGTACTTGGTTGGATAAATGAAACAAGGTCTGGATGAATGGTACTTGGTTGGATAAATGAAACAAGGTCTGGATGAATGGTACTTGGTTGGTTAGCTTGGTTGGATAAATGAATCATGGTCTGGATGAATGGTACTTGGTTGGACAAATGAAACAAGGTCTGGATGAATGGTACTTGGTTGGATAAATGAAACAAGGTCTGGATGAATGGTACTTGGTTGATTAGCTTGGTTGGATAAATGAAGCATGGTCTGGATGAATGGTACTTGGTTGGACAAATGAAACAAGGTCTGGATGAATGGTACTTGGTTGGATAAATGAAACAAGGTCTGGATGAATGGTACTTGGTTGATTAGCTTGGTTGGATAAATGAAGCATGGTCTGGATGAATGGTACTTGGTTGGACAAATGAAACAAGGTCTGGATGAATGGTACTTGGTTGATTATACTTGGTTGGACAAATGAAACAAGGTCTGGATGAATGGTACTTGGTTGATTATACTTGGTTGGACAAATGAAGCAAGGTCTGGATGAATGATACTTGGTTGGATGTCTGACACAAGGGGAGGATATACGAGTCATTTGCTGATGTATCAGCCATGGCTGTACATCTACACAGTGCTGAGTGTACTGTGGTCTGTGGTTCAACTGTCTCTGAGCCAGCCAATGGTAGGCGATTTCATTCATGATCTCATTCAAGGTCTGGCATGTATAAGCCCTCACACAAGCACCATTGACATTACAGCCTGTGAGGCTTCTGAGAAGAGGTGGTTGACTCACATTCTACACCGGTAGACTACAGGGCGCTTAGTATTGTGTACAGCCTGGCTGATATAAAACGCAACACTGTACATTCCCATTGAAACCAAGTGCCTTTATTGAACGACATACAGCAGAATGGAGCCTAAACCAACGACATACATCGTGACAGAGCGCCCTCCTTGGTATTTGACCTCGGATTGCAAATATGGCTTTAGCTGTAAACGTACACAAGGACTGTTCGACAAAGTGGTGGACCTGATGATGTGCAAGCAACAGGGACTATCAGAAAGAGAGAAAAGATACAAACCGAAGACTATCTACAAGACTATCAGGAACATGGTGATCCGGGACGCTGACACTATACAGCAAAGGCCTTCACGCCCCCTGCTGCTTGCGCTGATGGACCTAGTGGACATTGAAGGCGGGAACAACTTTGAGTCTATGGCATCTGTAGACAGGGCTGGTATAAAACATGTGCTGCTTGCATATGGTAACTACACCACCTTCTATATACCGAGTAAAGAGCTGACAGTTGCCAACGGCAAGAAGGTGATTCCCGTGGTCACACAGTACTCTGACAAACACACCTTTGTGCACTACGACAGCATCAGGTCAATGGTCGGAACTTACACAGTCGTCATCCCTACGACCGGGAAATGTAACAGTAAGTCGTACTTCGTGCAAGAGGTACTGTGTGTCCCGGGACTGGAGAGCCTTGAGTTGCTGAAGGTGGTCACCGGTGACAAGTTTGAATTCTGGGACATGACACTCGAGGTGCCCACGCACTCCACAGCTCTCACCCCGGCCTTTCAACAAATCCAGCCTGTGCAGTTGTTGCGCACTGAGGACAAAACTTCCTCTACCCAGAACATCGACGAGGTGCTGGCCTCTCACATGGAAGTCATAAAACCCATGTGCTGCGTGCTAGGCACGGCCTCAGCCAACATGTTGAAGAGAAAGCGTGAGGCCAGTGTCGATTGGTTCACGGAACCCCAAGTGATATGTAACCTGAAGCACTTCCACTACGAGACCGGTGACACTCGTGCCGTCTACTTTAGAAGGAGCGGTAGGTTACTGGATGGCAAGCGGGTGAACCTGGTACCGGTTGTCGTTCTGAGAAAGGGTCAGGCTCAGGCTCCTGAGCTGTATGTGTCCACGACATTGAGGTTCTGCCGGGCCGTGAAGCAATTATCGTCAAGGGCAACGGGGAGCTGGTGGGGTGTTGGAATGAAACGCTAAAGGAATTGGATAGGGAGACGTTTATCACAGGAACCGACATGTATCAGGAGATACACAATCCTGCCTTGTCAGCGTTCATCAAACGTGTTAATCCAAACAGCTGGTGCAATTATATACCCAAGCACGTGGAGAGTATGATTGTGGATCCTATCATGGTAGAGGTGGTGGAATTGGCCATTAGATTCATGGAAAACAAGATTCCAACTGCCTTCGCAGTGGCCGAGTTGCTATATTGCCCACTTGACAAAGTGCGAGAATACCTGACGTTTTGGAATGTACACTCCTCTGACAGCGCCATTCACACAAATGTGACAAAGAAGCGTATCAGTATGGTGGAGGAGCAGATGAGAATGGACTGGGTGGCCTTGGCTGAAATCGTCTCCGGTTACGTTCGAAAGAGATATGGTGAAAGTGGGAACACCGCAATGGTCTCAGCGTGTGAGGAGTTGTTCAAACATAAGACCGGGGACAACGTAGCCAAAGCACAGAGGATCAAACCTGATACAGGCAAGAACAAGGACAATGAGTTTGTACACACGTACGCCACTGCCAAGGTACTCTTTCTAAAGCTCTGCACTTATCACAACAGGATGAAGAAAGCTCAGAAACTAGGAGAAGGAGAGCGCTGTGATACAGAGAGCGGATCATGCTCCCTGCAGTCATCCACTGAAGCGCAAGATGCGTCCTCTAAGTGTAAGGCTGAGGTCGAGGATAACAGGGAAGATGATGCTACTGCGGCTGGAGTCTGTGAGAAACATGACCGTCTCTACTCTATCGTCACACAGGATTCAAGTCCGATTACGACATGGATCAAGAACATGTCGACTCTGCTGCTGAGCGAACCCTGGTTGAACGATGACCATCTCAGGAGAGAAGCTGTTTGTACCCTCCTGGGATTGGACAACACTCTGCTGGACAGGCGATATAGTGACATCCTTCGCGACTGGGTAATTACCAACCGAACCGTTGTAAATATACTCAAGACGTACGGCTTGCAGGACAGACTCAGCATAGCTCTGGTGAATTGCCTAGAGTCTACGTCCACCGACAATTGGAGACGCAAGGTATTGTCATCTTTCCAGGGCACCCGGGATTACCCCAGGGTGACTTCGGACCAGCTGGTCTCTCCACAAAGGTCAACCAAGATCAACCCTATTGCTAAAGGCAGTAAGAGCGATATGCGTAGCAAGAGCGGTGTTGGCAAACTTGGTACGAAACAAGCACCTTCCCACAACCACCACCCCATATCGGTGAAGCGAGATCCCTCTGCCTCACAGTCAACTAAACATTCAGCCTATAAGGCATCCAGGTCCAAGAGTGGCAAGAAGGCCCGCGATGTGCCAGCACACAGTTCCCGGCGCCTCAGGTACAGTCGCGGCGCGACCACCCTTGGCTGAGCGAGGCTGAGGAAGCGAACAGTGAAGATGATGACAGTCTTCAAGAGTTTGCAGAAGATGAGCATGAGACCCCGGGCGAAGATTTGGAGGATACGATGATGTACGACAACAGCCAGATGCCTGACGAATACGATTACAGTGATGACTTCATAGACGACACATCCACAGAGGATGAATACAGCGTCGAAGATGAGGATGAGGATGACAAAGCTTTCTGTGCTCAGGTTCAAAGCAGTGCAAAGAAGGCTAAATGTAAGACAAGTAATGTCAGTCGGCGACGCAAGTGTAGACTTGTGTATTCTTCAGAGTCCGAAGAGTCCGAAGAATACCAGTACACGCACCAGTACTCGCCTGAGCCTAGCTGTAGCAGTATAAAAGATGACGGTCTGGTGTATGGCGAGCACTGCAATCAGACTCGGAGGATTCAATCAAGCCAGATGTGAAGCGTGTCAAACGTACAAAGGGCAAACGCAAGTTCGACAAGAGTGACGATAGACGTAGCAAGAGTGCCAAGGTGGTCAACAAAGTTCCCTTTGTCAAGGCCTTTGACAGGGAAGAGAAGACTCATGCTAAAAAGAGACAGGACAAGTCTGACACTAGGTGCAAAAGAGTAAGGCCTGCTATGAACACAGGGACCAGCAACCGAGATTCCCCTCTATACAAAAACATGCAGTCCTCCTCCTCCTCCGACAGTGATGTCTACGACGAAGGGGAGGAGAAACGTGAGCTATGTATAAAGGGGGCACATCGTTCCAAGATACACTCCGCTCGCTCTCCCATCATCAACACCGACTCTGAGCACGAGGATATAACAGTCTGCAAGAAGACTCAAAGGGGCAAAGTGGCCAATACTTCCAGACAGAAACAGGGAACTAGTGAGGGCGGGAGGTCCCTCAATCAGCAGGAGATTGTCAAAACGCACGACCTCATCAACCCACCAGGAGGCTCTACATCTTCACATCGGAGTCCAGGTCTTTCACAGTCCAAGAGACGGCCCTTAAGCGGAGACGCTGCAAAGGTGACCAAGGTCACCCATCAAGCTGCATTGCCCACTGACACCCTTCAACAACAGTCATCCAATCGCGACGGTGAGAGTGAGGTGGATTGTGAGGAGCAAGGGCTACTACACAGAGAGGACACCCATCCTGTTGGGGCTATATCTGCTGCAGATGCAGATGAAGAGTATCTTGACTTCGAGTCCGACGGTAACGATAGACTAGACAACAGTCCAGAAAGGACAGGGTGTAATAGCGATCCTGAAGACCAGGAAACGGACTTTGACGAAGACAACGAATATCTTGTCTCTATGTGAGAGTTGTTATCATGTCATTCCATACGGTGAAAAAGAAGCAGCCTGTACCTGGGCCCCAAAGTGCTTGTATGATACGATATTTAGAGGTGCTGGCTAACACTGTGTGTGTGTCTCAGTTAGAGACACCATGCACGTCTGTAGTACTGTCATCCAAGTATTCGATTCGAGAGCACAAGGCAAACAAACCTAAGGTTGTTCTTAATACACTCGATAGGTATTTTGTTAACAAGTGATTCAGATTGCATAATGTGTGACATCTACCTTAGCTAGATGCTCTATACCTGTGTGCCTGTATGTATAGCACATCCCTGTAACACAGCTATCCTATTGGGCGTTGTATAGCCATTGTATAACCCATATTGTATTGTGTGTATGACATAATAAAAATAATTACATGTATCAGTATCAAGACGATCTCTTGGAATCATTCATATACCTGCACCATCAACTGTATGAGAGAAGCCTAATGAAAGCAACCGTGACAGATGAGGCTAATGCAGATATAACACACATGGATTACTTTGTATAACACAGCGTATGGTGTGTGTGGGACTACTGACAGGGTCAACAATCATACTGACATTGACAGGAGCCACAGGATAGCAATGAGGCTAATTGTGATTTAACACACTATTATTACGTTAGAATACTTTTTATAACCCAATTGTATAATAGTATAACCAAATAGTATAACCAAGCTTATGGTGTGTAGTATGACATATAAATAAGTACATTGTGTTTTGGTAGAAAGAACAGAATGCCTCATAGTGGCGCTGGACTAATGACAGGGTCATCAATCATACATGCGTTGACAGAAGCCACAGGATAGCAATGATGAGGCTAATGTACATGTAACACACCTTTATTACGTTAGACACATGGTACAACATCGACATGGTACATCAACAATAGTATATCACATTTGTACAGAGACATCACAACATCACACATACATTTGTACATGTCACTAGAAGTTCAATCGCTGTGCATCCTGTGGTACATCAGCATGTAAGCTACCCCGACATTGTAGGTAGAGCCTAACGCTTGGTAGGTTGACATGACATCCTCCCATGAGCACAACCTTACGCAACTATCGTCTGCAAGATACCAACTGTCATCTTCCCGCACGTAAGCTGTGTAATGTCCACAGTAGGGTGTACCACGGTGAGCTACAACTGCATACAGCTCGTACAGAGCTGCTTCTGGTTGGCCTTTCATAATGTATTTCAGATTCACAGTCTCCGGGAAAGCAAAGCGCTTCTCCACCTTCACTATGTCAGCGGTATCTCTGCCAATGTTTTTAACCTGGCATATCCTCATACACACAACCGGGGGTATGGTCAATACCTTGCCGGTGATTTCCATCTGTGTTCTATTGTGTGCATTATGCACAATTGTAGTCACACATCCTTAGCGTAATGGTAAAGACTGGTTTAGTACATCGGTACATGTACAAGGGGATGACCTACAAAACAACCACATCCTAGGGTGTCCTGTCTTTGCACTTAATAGTCTGTCACGCTGAACATCACCAAGTTTTCAAACAGCTCTCTGAGAGATCTCACCGAGCCCTGCTGGCTCAGTAGAACCACCAGGATCGTCATCCTGTAATATTCGATAGTGAACTCCTGCACAGGTCCTGGTCTCTTACACCTTGTGAACATTATGACTGGGGCCCACTTGGACTCACTCTGCGAAACTGAGTCATGTGCAAAACATACGCCGTTGTGGTTGAATAAACTCGACCGGTCCAGGTGATCTAAGCTGGAAATCCCAGAGAGTGCAGAGTTGTTGAGAGTCACCTTCGCCAACCCCTGTGTGCAATCCAGTGTGGTCACTTGGAGCCTCGATGAGCCGAATATCTTGACTCTCATCCTGAGCACTATGTTCCTAACCAGTCCATTCATCTTGGTATCACCCATACCCTCTGCTGTCTGGTTGCCTCTGGAAGGCTTCGGGTCTCCGTACACCACGAGTTTGGCGCTGCTTCTATTACAAGCTTCTTCTTCCTCACCCAGGTGTGTCAGCCAGTTTGGTATGTCGGACAAATAATCCCTGAACGTGAAACAGTTACCGTCTATGGTCGACAAGTATGGAGTAGTCCTTTCGATGATATCGAATTATCTCAACCACTGGATGGCATTGGTCAGCACATGCGAGGAGGACGTACCGGTGCTCAGGTTGCAAAGCCATTTGCACAGATTGGATTTGGGTAAGTGCTTTGCCACCATAGTAGTACAGAGACTGACCAAGCTCCTACATTCTTTGCCAAACATCGAGGACTGGGGCATGTTGAAGTTCCTGCTGAGATAAGGGACAATGTCGATCATCACGGCCCCTTTACCGATCAGGACATCCCTCCATTCGGTCATGTGAGTGGGCACCAGCTCCAGGTCTACGGATGCCTTGAGTGTGAGAAAAACCTGTTGCAGGAAGGCGTGTACCGAGTTAGGTGATTCCGACTCATTCCAGTTCAACACCTGCTTGCACCCCTGGAAGAACTGGGCATATTGGAAGATGAACATGCCGTTGCGCCTAGAGCACCTACACAATCCGTCTCTGGGACCAGCGAATATGAGAGGGTGCGTTCGGGTCATGTCCTGAGACTGGACAACTACGTTGTCTGTGAAACGTGCTATCTCCTTCTCGTTGTGGCTCTTGAGAATGACCATGGTCGTGTCTATCTCCCCGTCAATCTGTTTGCCTCGCAAAATGACTGAACCATACTGCTCCTCTACGGCTAGCGGGACTGGGTCCTCGGCCAATTCTCTTTGTGGTTGTGGTTGCGGGGCATCTTGGAGACAAGCTTCAATGTCCTGCCCTTGGGCCCTGCCGCATATGACACGGGATGTCAGTTGACCTGACACAGTGTTTAGAGTGCTGTCTGCGGTATCGCTCATGAAAGACATGTTGGCATCATCGCCACTGCTGAGTATCGCATCACCAGCATCACTACAGGTCAACATTTGTACCGAGGCGTTGCTGCGTTGTAGGTCAGTGTAATCTAGGATGAGGGCGCCGGCTTTTCCAATATCTCTTTCCGCGCGGTGAGCATCGGTGTTTGGTACGGGCAGCAGCTCGTCCTCCCGGGTGGGATGCCTGTGTCACATCCGTAAAGGCTGGTTGAAAAGGAACCTGTTGTCTTAGTCCGAGGACCCTGGAAATTCCCTCTTGTCTTGAATTGTCTACTACCTTACCTCCAGGAGCCATTTTCGACAGCCTTTCCCCTACAAGGTTGTCGTTGTCACCAGCCTTGCGTTTGTTATACTTGCTCTTATATACATCTTCCAGCGCTTTCACCTTCTTTGAGTACCAGGTGTAAGGCTGGATAAGATCAGGAGCCAACCTCATAAAGTCTATCCCGTAGTACACTTTTGAGTCGGACGTGATCACTGAAATGGTGGATCCCGTCGCCGATCCATCTGACACCAATTTAGTGAGTCCCTCGGGGGGCGCAGTCGTCTCCGACTATGATGTCGGTCGACCTATACTCCCCTACCTGTACGGACAACGGCATCTGTTCGGAAGGTAACCGTGCGTCACTGATATCCCCACTCAAACACTGGTATCGAGTGAGCTCCAGCAGTTGGGATGGAGACCACCTCTCTTGAGGAACAGCGTAATGCAAAGCACTCCCATACAGATAAAGGTCCTGTCCGCTATGGCATGTCCCATCTGATGGAGGTTGTCCAGTATCCTCTTTACGTTTGGCCTTTTGTTTTTGTGTTTGGCATGAAGGGCGCGGCGTTGATCGCTTTCATGTGGCTGAGCTCGAACGCTGAATCCTTTTCAGGGCTGTATACCCCAACCAGCTTGGAGAGATTCTCAGCGTATGTCTTTTTACAATATGTGTGATCTGAAGCCTTGTAATTTACCAGGGGCAAGCCACTGCGTAACTCCCACATCACGCAGTACCAGCTGAATATATCACTCCCGGTGGCTGAGTTCAAGCACCACAGCACTTCTGGAGCCATGTTAGTGCGGTTGCCCCTAGGCTGATCTGGGGTAGAGAAGTTGCACGATGTGCCAAAGTCGCTGATCTTGAAAGCAAAGGGTAATGGTTTCCTGTCCGGCTGGTGACAGACCAAGAGCGTTCCTGTACGTGAAGTCTCTGTGCTGGATCGTTCTGGATCTCAGGTACTCCAGCCCTCTTAGGGTGTCCAGTTCGACCGCGGGTACTACAGAGCTAGAGTGTTCGCGTATACGCCACATGAACTCCTGCAGCGAGAAGAGGGCTCGTTCCATGACCAGCACAGCTCTACCTCCCAACTGGTAGCCGGGAATGTCGCACCAGAAACCTCCGAATGTGCGCAGGATGTTTGGGTGTTGTATGGAGACGCCGATCATGACCTCCTCCACCTGAGAAGCGATATGCGCGTGGCGATTGAATTCCTTGTCTACGAAAAGAACGCTCCAGTTCACCATTTCCGGAAACAGGTTGGTCTTTGCGACCATGCTATCGCTGAGGGGCACGGTCACCCCGAAGCCTCCTCTACCCATCACCTTGTTTGGCGTTGTTATCAGTTCTTCTATGTCGAATTCACATTTCGAATCCCGGGGGTACCGCTATGTCTGTGTACACACTCCATGGCTTGGCCTCTTCGGTAGATGTTAGAAGCTCGTATTTGCGGCCAAAGCTGTCTATGATCACCGTGGACGTCCTGGGTGTGGTCGTTTTATAGCTCGAGGGCAAGAAGCCGTCTATAACCGGTTGCGCCTGCTGAGAGATGGCTCGGCGTGCTGAGGACTACACCTGGCAAGCGTGGGAATATGGGGGTCCGGGGATTCCCGATCAGTGTATGTGTGTCTCGGATCAACTTGGTCAGCTCATGAGAGTACGGGGCTCGTGTGCATTGGATCACCAGGAACAGTACAACGGAGTCATACTTACAGGTCCTGATCTCTGGCTTGTAGTCTCTTTTTATGTGTACCACTAAGCGATCTCTCCCCTCGACCTGAGGTTCCTCGTGAATACCCATTACTCCTACGTTCCGGAGTTTACACTGTCCCACAGCCCTATTGAGTACCGCTACGGTGTCTTCATAGTGGGCGAAGGTGAATTCCCCCGTGTTTACCCCAAGCCACTGCAGCACGCTTGTCACATCGCTGTAATGTAAGGTCTTAACGTGATACAGATTGTAACGCTCTACCAAGTCGAGCAACCTTTCTGCGCAGCTCCTGGTGTGAAGCCTCTCCTCTGCCATTTCTGTCACACGTAAAAGCGTGTTACGATATAGCTTAGGTCTCATTAACACATCTGGGGTAGTAAATAGGAGATGAACGGTTCGGGTCGTAGAGAGATCGTGTTCTCTGAACATGCGTCCGTGTCACTGTTCGAGTGCCTCATAGTGGCAGGTGTGCCAGCTACAGGGTTGATGACATATACAGTGTCCAAAGACAGAGACACCCTCCAGATGACCTTGCGGGTCTTGCGGGATATGTGGCAAAGAGCTGATATGTTGTACATTCCCAGAGCTGATGTAGATTCACTACACCGCATGGAATGCAATAGCACTGGGCGTTGCGGAACGCCTATACCGGATCCGATATTGTTTGAGGCTGGCAAACTGTCCAGATACTACATATATCTGTTGTTTCGGTATTGCATTAGCTCAGCATGCCTTAAGCCATACAACCAGCAGGGATTGGGGTCTAACCGCCTGGTCCATGTATCACTGTTTGAACCCAAGAACATCTCAGCTCCCTTAGTGGATGTACCACTGGGCTGGCTCCAGAATAAAATGTGTACAACCTACCCTTCTGCTCCACCTATCCCAGAAGGCAATTTCATTAGCAGGATCCCCCAATTGCCTTCCCCAACAACCGCTAAGCAGCTACCCCAAACTTTACAGCATCAGCAGTGCCCACATCAGCAGCCGCATCAGCAGCTACATCAGCAGCCACCTCAGCAGCCACCTCAGCAGCCGCATCAGCAGCTACCCCAGACTCAGGACAATGATCGGTATCCACAGCTTCGGCAGCACGGTCTTCCGCAGCAGACATTACAACAGCAGCCACCAAATTCGGTTCGAGAGTATACGCAAGAGATGGACTACACCAAGCAAATTGATCAAGGGCTCCAGTTGCAAAGCAACAACAACCAATTGTATCCAGACCTGACAGATCAGCGATATAGAGGCAAGACACATGGCAAACCTTTCAAAGGTCCGGATCGTAAGCCAGATACTAAACCAAGAACTGTGTTTCTCAAAGGATGTTATGATTCAAACTTGGAGAGTGAGGATGACTTTTGAGTGGTTAAAAACGTGTACACTTAACAAAGGGTACACATCGACATCTAGTACCATCCGGTGTGTACCAATGACATTGGTACGGACCATTTCAATTCTAATTGTCACAATAGACTATGTAGCCCTTAGTCAATGTAATACCACACAATAGACAGCACTCCTTGTTAGCATGGGCTGATACCCTGTCCATGGTTGGAGACATTAGTTTACTTTACTACCACTAACAGTGGTACTGTTCTAACAGCCAGGCTAATCCCTACAGATAGCAATGGCAATGGCAGCAACAACATCTACGGGGCAAGATGTGATGGACTGGGTATGGTTGCAGTGTGTGGTCAGGGACAACCTTACCGTGGTCGAGTGAGCTCGCAAATGTGGAGAGACAGCTCTCAGAGACACACATGGAGACTGACGAGGGCACCCCCATTGCCATCCAGCACAGTAGAGACAAGGTGTGTTGTGTGTGCCTGGATGTGGTGTTGAACAAAGACAATCCGAGGGAGCGGAGATTCGGAATTCTGGCCAACTGTAACCACTGTTTTTGTTTGGGGTGCATCCGCACATGGAGGAGAGTGACATTCCTCGATGCCAAACAAGTTAAATTGTGCCCAGCGTGTAGAACCAGATCGAGCTTTTACATCCCAAGTGACCACTGGGTCGAAGATAAAGACGAGAAGCAGAAACTGATCCAGATATACAAGGACTACATGGCGAGTAAACCGTGCCGATACTTCGATGAAGGCCGTGGGACGTGCCGCTTCGGCTCAACCTGCTACTACCAACACCACCGTCGGGTGGGTTCCAATCCCCAGAGTAATTTGACCAACACAATGCCGATGATCTGGAGCTGTGCGGTTCCCAGGACACCTACACCCAGAGCCGGAAGAGGTGCAGTATCCCCTTGGCCTGTCACTTGTCTTGTTCAGCAGGAGAGCTACACCAGAGCCGGAATAGGGGTATGTGTATCCCCTTGCCCTGTCAGAGATGTTGGTCAGCATTATGGAAGAAGATTGTTGACACATTCAGAAGGCTACAGGACTGTGCTGAAGTGCTATAGCTCCACACTCCCCCAGGGATGGACTGTCTTTCTCTGTGATAGGCAGTTAGATAGGCAGGTTTGATGTCCTCTTTTGTGAATGTCAATTTAGAATATACATGTTGAATACACACCTTTATATACACCACTTTTGACCGTGTGTAGTGAGTGGAGATTTGGTATATCTATCCCTATGTAGTGTACTGTCGAGTATTGCATTGACATGTAAAGAATGAATTGAAATAAATAAACTGCTCACAGTCACACATCTGTGTAGACATCATTTTATTTTCACATATTGTCACATTACAAGGACCCCGATCACACATACGCATATGCCTGAGAGCTGCGCCCTCAGTCAGCCATTATCAGGTCAGTCATTGTAGTTGTTTCTGAATCTCAACATGTTAGCTCTGTGCCCAGGGTATCCGCCTGGACGTGAACGTTCTCTATGAGGGTGAGGTCGATGAGGGTGAGCTCGATGAGGGTGAACACTATGGCTACTGTGTCTGCCAGTGACCATGTTGGTACCAGTACACTCAGAGTGCTTGTTACCCATCCTGTGCACCGGTCTCAATCTGAATCCTCTCTCTCGCCTCCAGTTGTTGGCTCTCCACGGGACCCCCATTCGGTCCCTTGCGGAGACACGTCGCTCACAGTTGGTGACAGTGGAACCCATGTCTGTGTCACGGGGTGAAGAGTTGAAGAATATTCTCCTGACGCCAGTCGATCCTTGACCGATAGTCTCTTCATGGTCGACGCTAGACCGCTGGGATCTGTGCCTGTACTTTTCCATGGCGTAGGTGTAACAGCGTCTGTCCGATCTACCAACAGTTTCTGCATCAGCGCTTTTCGTAGAGTATCGCAAAGGTTCCGATGGTGCTTAGCGAAAACTTCTCCGTATTCAGCCATCACCTGTTTGTTTGGGATGGCTAGGAACCTATCGAATGTGACATCCTTGAGTTTGTCACTCAGGTGACATTGATTCCATCTCTTGAGGTATACGTGTACAGCCATGACTTGCAACTGTGGGTAGTCTACATGAACCTAGGTCGAGATGTATAAAATGGTAAGTAACAGCATCTATGGGACCTCTAGACTTTGTCCACTTTCCACTTTGTCTCTCACCATGCGGTAAGGTCTGGATGTATTACACAGGGTTGGAGGACCGATACAACGATATAACAGGATCACATACAGTATTTACACAGTTGCATGTCCAGCTCTCTGAGAGGCCAGAGCAGACACACAGAATGGAACTGACTCAGAAGTTCAAAATGGCCAACTACCTAATGAGACATAAAGATGTCTATGATAAAGTAGTGGCAGCTATACAAGACCACAAAGGTCTTGGCCTAGATGGTAAACTGACAGACAGCATTGCCATGATGAAAAGGAAGCTGAGGCCTCATATGAAACACCCCGAGAAGCTGATCCATATGATGGAGGCCTACCTGAACAATAATGTAGCCTGGGATGTTCTGGTCCACATACTCAAAAGGCACAACCCTGACTTCAAAGTGTCGGATCTCGAGGCTCACGGCCTTGAGAAACTTGTGAAGTATGATATGCGTTGGAAACCGGAGATAAAGACAGCATTTCAAGACACAATGTGGAACCTCAGTGATGCTACTGTGAAACGAGTGAAACTGTTGCTGACATGGGAAATCATCAAGGGGTATGAGCCTATTCCCTACGGACGTAGTGAGAGGCTAGACGTTTGTGACCTAGCAGACATGATTGTATCCCATCACCATAAACGCACATTGGTTGTGATGAGTCTGATCTTCACCTATCTCGAGGAAATTGACCTGGTTGTGGAACTAACCTCAGCTGCGGACAGATCAACAACACAGTGATCCCGGGTGACTACACTGATTTTAATGGAGCTGCAACGACACCGCACACTGTTTAAACCATGGACAACACTGAAGGCTATTTGCTTGCAATGCGGTTCCAATGTACTGTCACGATGTATGTGCCACCTGTGTATATTAAAATGAAATAATTCTTTATATACTAATAGTGTGTGGCGAGTGGTCATTGTCAAAGCGGACATAAAATAAACAACTGTCAGTGCAGGTGTGGGGTTGGCTAAACTACTAACAATCGGTGATTTAAAAAAAGAAATATATATTATATGTCTAGGGCATGATATTTGGATTCAAGTAAGCTACACAAAGCAGTGGGCTCTCAGCTCTTCACAATAGTTGACACAATGGTTGACTACTACGACTACTACAGTACTAAGTCTTGGTGGAGTAACAACAAAGACGGGTGGCTCAAAATCAGCTTGATCGGGGCTCCATTGTTAATTGTTTTTGGGCTGGTGTTGATCACCTACTGGACCCGTAGCAGGCGGTCCCGTATTTATAAACCATGTTCGAGCCCACATTCACCTTTGTACCACCCTGTATGCGTTCCCACGACTTGTTCGTTTTGGCGATCCGAGGTATGATGTGACAAACATGCAGGAGGACGTACATGTCATCTGCGCTACAGATTTGTCTGTGATCGGAGCTGTGGAAAAGGGTAAGGAAATCTTACGTTCGTACATATAAAAGCAGCAACTGTGACCAGTGGTCCGGTTACGGTTGTCTCACTCCCACTCTGTGTGTCACTCTACAGAACCTGAAACGATCGTGTGACACCGGGACCCGTGGTTAGGAAGACAGCCTTCGGCCTAGCCCTTCTACACCCTGGGACTTTTCTTCTTCTTCTTCTCACCAAGACAACTGTCGGATGTACATACAATACACTATATACAACATATATCTGTAATCATCATGTCCTTGCTGTGTCTATATGTGTGAGACAAAATAAATGATGGAATACCTCACTACACATAATGTCTGTGGATGTTTATTAGCCGATGATGCATTGAGTAACCACAAACATTATACAAGTATGCAATTGGCAAAGGTGCTGATATTTCAGCAGAGGTTGGGTACATCCAAGATCATGGCTCTTGTATCCAAACAGGGGTACCTCTACTAGACCATTCATCCAGACATGGGGTGTGTATATATATATGAAGGATTAACGCTTTACCACATATACATTCACAGTCACACATATGAAGGAGTAACCCCTTTACCACATATACATTCACGGTCACAAACAACATCAGCCTGTATAATGGAGTATCGTAATACATTGGAGCGGTTCAAGGATGACATAGCAGAGAGGCATATAGTGATCGGAGGTACCGTTGAACAAGTCCTCACGCGATTCCCGGATGGTGGGGATACACTCAGGTCATATGACAGTAAGACCAATAGGGTCACGACGATGTACAAGTTAATCGACCACTGCCTCAAGACCGAGGAACGGGCATTTGGATTCCTCGAGGTTATACGTGAGAGAGATCCCTACCTATATGATGACCTGTTTACGTGCGGACCAGGGGGAAAATTCGGTGAGTGCAAACAACTGTACTGTGAAGTCAAGGCCTGGATATGTTGATCATGACTCGCTCTTAACTTAAGGTACTCTATGTGTCTGTGTGTCTGTTTCAGTCAGGACGGATCCTCCCGAATATAACCTCACAACCAAGGTGCGACGCGCACTTGGTGATAGAGTCTACGATTTACTGTCTATGCCTGCGATGTGTTCCTACATCCAGAGGATCACTTGTATCATGCCCGCAATAGAAGTACTCATTGATCATGGTCAACTGCTTCCTGAAGAAGAATCAGAGTTCCTTGTACACCGAAAAGATCAAATGGCATTGATTAATACACTGGAACAACTGTTCAGGGGCAATACACCCTTCACTACGGTCCCTGAGGCCAATAGGAGTTTCATCTCCTTGGTAGTGTTTTCGTTTAACATGCATGTGTTTGATATGCCAACAATGTCTATGGAAGATGTCTTTTTGTTATGTAGTGCCTGACTAGTAGAGCTGAGTCCTTTACCAAACCAACCAAGATCTGTGTACTACAAACGAAATAAACACCTGTGAGCGGAAAGAGTGAAACACCTGTGTCTCCTTGTTCATTTCAAGGCCAGAGGGTTACATCCATACAATTATTCCATTGTCAAAGGCAGTCTAACAGTGGTAAGTGGTCTGATATGCCAGCCTATCTTGGGTCCATCCTCGCTCATATATCCAAGCATGGGTATGTGTGCATCTACTACACCATTCAGACCATTCAGAGAAGATGTTATTGCATGTGCACGTATACCTTAGCGAGTATAGTATATCCTATACATATTGTCATATGTATGTTATCGTATGTTGTCCTCATTACTGTCCACATTAGGGCACATGTGGTGCACATTGACAAGGGGCCCCGTGATGTTCCAGACCTTATCAAATGACAAGCTTTATAAGTAAGAGACTAGAGTAAGAGACTAGATGTATTTCAGTCAGATAGGTATGATAGAGTTTATTGTATACAGCATAACACACTTCGTACAGACAGACCACAGTCACCTCACATCCTCTGCTGTCCATATAGAACAGCATGTAAAACATCATCATCACGGCCTCAAGGTTCCATTTCATTAGAGGTGTCACAGTCAAAGCGGACTATGCCACCGCCGTCGGTGTACAGAGAACCCATAGTTGGGTCCGGGTCTAGGCCTCTCCAGGTTCCACAATTCCCAGACATATTTCATGGTCTTAGCCATTAATCCGCAATTCAACTCTGTCCAGTACCTAGACCGGGTCTTTGTTGGGATCTTTGTGATATCAGCCAGCTTCATACCCATAGTGTGATAGTCACACTCCCGAGGAGATCCTGCTCCCCACAGTAGCATCTTCACCTCTTTGCACCAAGACGAAAATGACTGGTAGTTGGTCACCACTCCGGTCAGCAATCTCTTCATCCCTAGTCCCATAGGAACGATGTTATAATCGGTCCCACATAGAATCATGAAAGCCAGCTTTTCCGTTCGGTCTGTCTCGTCTCGGAGTACATCTCCTTTCACGCGCATGTAAAAGTGGGGCCCTGATCGGTTCAACCTCAAGAAACGTCCGTAACTGCCCCTCGGTATCATCCCGTTCATGTACGCTTTACTCAACCGCTTGAGGCAATTCATTACATGTTTCTGTTCTTTCATCAGGACCACCTTATATTCTGCGTCTTTGTCTAGGTAGAGGTCGGGGACTTGGTGTCCCTCGACACAGGAGATCGTCCTCTTCTTGCCGGTAGACGGGGGTTATCCGATTCGGATCTCGATAGCGGACTCTCGTCAGATGTGGGGCACAGGGGTTTCGAAGATATAACAGGCTGTTTCGGCACAGAGGCGGCCGTTGTTTACAGCCAGGGCCAAACCGTGCAATCTGTTCCGGGCGGTTGACTCAAAGAACCTATACAGAAAGGTGCAGTAGAGAGATCCCTGATCCCGCCTAGGTAAAGGTACCTAGCTAGTTTCTCTTTAAAGTTGACATTGCCGTGATCATCCAGAATGACCTCCAAAGCGTCGTGTTGTTTTCGAGGCCCGGGAGCAGGTATTCTTCCTCGGCTGAGATGTCGGAAAGCACTCGGAACCTATTCTCGCTCGAAGCCAGCTCCCCCAAACGCCATGTTTCTTTGGGTGCTGTGTTCGGGAATGGCAAACAGCAGCTCTCCAAAGGTTGACATGTGCATGTCTCGATCCTCGTGGTAGCTCTTGTTGTCTAGCCTCATGGTAATGCCCTCGCGGCCGCAAGCCGTCAGCACGGCCACCACATCTGAATCTCCGGTGCACACGGTCACACTACCCTTCAGAATGTTTGCCAACTCCACGAGCAGCGTGTCGGCCTCTGTGGTGGTACACCGTAGAACACGCGTCCCGCAATACAGACACTTGTATAGTCTCGGGGTCCGCAAAGGTCGCCACAAAGACGCCCTCGAGTCCCTCGGGTCTGTCTATCGAGCCGTCTGCGGGATCTACGGCGGAGAGTTGACACTCTGCGGGATTCAGATCTTGAAACGGTCGAGCATGTTTGCGAATAACATGTCGTCCTGGCACTCCCGGTACTCCAGGTACTTCTGGTGGAAAGACACCAGGTTATCGACCGAGGTTCCCTTTAGGAGCTCGCCCTCGGAGGAGTCTCCCTTGGCACCGGTCACTAGAAACAAGTCGTTTTTCATACCCATGTCGGCCAACAGCTTCATAATGGTGTATTCTATGGCGCACAGATTACGCTTACAGAACTCTATGTGAGGTACAGGGGTTCGGTTGAGTCTGAGCTCCCTCACGGATGGTTTCTGGGCCCCGGAGCCGTCCTTTACGAGCACTACACACAGGCTGGCTGCAGTCTCAGAGATGTAGCAAAGTGCCAGAGTTCTGGCCATGTTCACTATGGACGCCTGAGAATCACCCTCGATGTAGTCACTTTCCTTCACTTTGTGGATTACCATGAGATGGTCTATCAGAGTCCAATCCTGTCGCTTGCAGGGTCTGTCGATCAATTCGAACGGTGCCAGGTGAGGGTTTGCGAGCATTGCGTGGATAGCCTTGTGTTTCAACCCCATTTCGGTTCAAAGCGTTATCCGATCGAGTAACAGCCAAATGGAGTAGGTCTATAGTCTGTGCCCATGGACAGTCTAACCTGGCCAACATTTAAGCCCAGTGCACACCTTGGTTGGATGTGGTTATGCACCCTTTGACAAATGCTCTAGGCTAGGGGCCCGGGGTTGGTCAAATGAGCCCTAGTTGGGCTACACGCTCTACGTGTGGAGATGTTAGTCCTGGTTCGGTAAGTGTTTTCCTTGGTGCTTGGTTGCTGCTGTGGTGTTGTGGCGTAGGGAGAGTCCTGCTAAAGGACTATACAAAGTGAACATGTAAAATGTACACCGCGTGTACGTTTTTATTCCTCTTAGCCGTGATCTTCCTTGTCGTGACCTTGGTCGATTTCAATACGAGAGACATCATCCGAACCCCAGGTCAATGGCCCATCTACAGTCTTCCTGTTTTTAATTTTTTCCTGGTTGAACATTATGTTCCTATAACACAGGTCTTTAGGGTCTACCCAGGATACCCGTCTACTTGCCGAGGAGGCCAGCTGAATTTCGACTCTCATGTTCACACACATAGGGGCTAGACAATTAAGCACCTGGGTGCAGAAACAGTTGAGCCACGGGAACTTGCTGCGTATACTTTTAGATATCGTGGGCCTTAAACAACTCCGTATGGTAACCTGGTTGGTCCCCGGTCTGATTATCACAAGGTATGCGGCTGACCGCTCTGCCATGCTCGGGTACGTGAGCGAGAACATCACCCAGGTCAGCCACAGCTGAGTGTTGTATCGCCACAGGGTAGTCTGGTCGATAATGTCGTTGTTCCTGGTCTTGAGCTCCAGCAGCGCTATGTTGTCATTTACTGTGTCGTGGGCAACAAGGTCCACCTCGGTGTAGGAGCCCCATGTGTCACGGATGGCCTTGCAGCCTCGCGTACAGCCGTTGTGGTACGTGTAGGATCCGGGTTCACCGAACATATCGGGCGTGGGCAAACCGGCAACCTTGAGGCCTGCGCAAATGGGAGTCAGGCACAGGGCCTCGAGCTGTGTGAGAATGAGGCGAGACACGGGCCCCGCGTCACTTATCTTCTTCTTTCCGTTGAACACGTCCTTGCACTGTGCGTCTACCGCAACGCCTATACCGGTGGACATACGGCTCCTGTCCCACAGGCGTCTGCAGGCATCTGGGGTCAGGGCTTTAGACCTCACCAGTTGCAGCAGGTCTTCCATGAACTTGGTGCCCTTGGACTCGGGAGCATTCAGGTTTCTTACATACTCAGGCACCCACTGGAGCGAGCTCTCCGGGTTGGCGTTCAGGTCCTTTACAACCCTGGTGAACAGATCCATGGTTATCATGTTGTGACCGGATGGCCGCTTCCTGCAGTACACCATGGAGTGTATGGTTTTGGTGATACCCTGAACCTTGTACCAACGGTGGTCGCCTGTAGACTTCGCACATCGTTCACCTCCTGAGCCTAAGAACTCGATCACGGGGTCTTGGAGCTTCATTGTATTAAATGTTCAAGGATTGGTAGGCTGATACTATAACCGGATCCCATTGATAAACAAAACCACAGAAAAGAGGACCGTTCGGGTACTCCCAATCTCGCAACGTGAGTAAATAAGGAAGGACAAAGAGAACCCGGGTAACCTAGGAACCCAGGGAGGAGGCCAGCGATTCCCTAAAAGAGATATGAATCGCAAGAAACCAAGCCTTGGAGGCTTCGAGTCATTGATATCCAAGAGCAAAGATCTGTTTAACAGCAGAATGTCAGCGGTACCTAACGGCCCCATGCTGAGCAAGGTCCGTTTCAGGGGCAAGCTGGGAGGTGCCATTGCAGTCATCACCTCTCTCATCGTGGGATTTCTCACCATTCCCAACAACGTTCTCTACTTCATTGACAACAGGCACGTTACCAGGACCACGGGCCGGCTGGACTCAGCCGCAGCGCAGTCGCCTCCTTCCGAAGGCAGACCCGAATACCAGCACGCTTACATCCACGCAGGGATAGCCCTCATCACGCTCGGTTGCCTGGCCATGGTGGTGAGCATAGTGCTCAGCTACTTCGCAGCCAAGAGCAAAAGGAAACTGGATGACTCCGAGGGCTCCTACGGGGGACCGTGCTGACGTGCCTGATCATGATGAACATTGAGCTGTTCATGGCCGTGATCGCAGGCTGCATGGAGTTGCTGTACCGACCTCTGATCAGCAACCAGCAGAGGTTGCATAACATGGAGTGCGCTATCGCCGTGTTCAATATCATAATCTACCTCATGTACGTGGTGACCATGGTGCTGACATCTACCATCCTAAAGGGGAAGCACGAAAGGATCCCGGTTGATTGTCAGAGAGACATCCCGGATGTGGTGACCATACCCTCCTCAGCTCGAGACTACATGAGCAGCAGAAACGTCAACCCTTACAATTCGCAGTCCAGCTTCATGTAAGGACCTCCATCCATCGTCTCTGTAATCTCCACCTCTGTCTGAGCTGAGAACCGAGGGGATGGTAGCGCTAGACCTTACCCAGACCGTTTGGTATGGCTATAGTAGTGATATTTTCATGGAACCCAGAGTATGTTGAGCGTTGTGCACGGTGTTGTGCGTTGTGTTTACAGCCCCAGTCCCCGGTGTAAAGATCTGCATTGCCCGAAACACAAAGCTGTCTACAAGACCCGGAGCTTCAGAAGGAATACAAAACAATCTTGACACTGTCCCTCATGGATAGACCCTAGGTCTCCTTACAATGTAAAATCAGTTGTGTAGCTTAACACATGTTGTCCCTATTGTGCCTTTGTTACTTGGTTGTTGGCGATGAACATTACGTGTCCCACTAGTGGACTACCCTCCCGTGTGCATTTCAACCTGAAATATATATATGTGTTTTGTGGTGTAAATGTGAGTAAATGACAGTGAATAAATGACAAGGAACAAATCGTCTTAGCCTCTGGTGTATCCTTTATTGACACAGGTTCATCACTTCAACATAACAATACTATGCATAGGAACATAGACAACAGTCACAGGTGTAGGTAGGGATAATATGAAAGCGTACATGAGGTGGTTACATATTACCGACTCACGGCACTTCTTTATTCCAACCGGACAAGCGTGGCAGATAGGATAGTGGTAGACTGTGTAAAGACCTTCACTATAGGGCTATGCGTGCAGTGTGTACGGAAATATATATTTACATGCGAATGGCACACATTAATACATCTCACACCACCCTACATTAACCATACACAAAAACACACACACACACACACACACGGATCCCATAGACGCTACAGTATAATCATAGAACCGAGTCATTAGGTTTCGAACAGCATACATGATGTCTCATGAGGCCAATATCGATACACACAGACCTAAACCCAGACCGATTACCAAGAAACGGTGCTCGGGGCACAACGATCACAACCTCTCTACCGAGACAGCCCAATCCTCCATGACATCCCAATGCAATGCCCTGTGTGACGTGCAAAACGAGTGCTCAAATCACGAAACTCGTCCACGACGCAGACGCAGACGCAGAGGTGGAAGCAGACGCAGACGCGGACGTTACCTGGTACCGGGCGAGGATCAAGTGGAGACAACCGTGAATGAGAAGAACAACAAGAAGCAACAAGACCAACACCGCAGTGTACGGTTCAGCAAGCCCATAGCCCAGGTACAGTTCATGTCCATGTCGGAAGACTCCAGGGAGGCACGCTCATCATATTGGACGCGGGTTGCAGTCAATGCCAAACGGTTCCAAATGAGGTTACTTCAGGTAGAGCCGTCAATATCTAGATGTCTAGACGAAAATCACCGGGACCGCATGAGGAACTATATACGGGTTAGGCTCGAGAGCGATTGTCACTGAGCGCTCCTCTGGGGAAACCTTATCTGGGCACAGCAAACTCTGCCCAGTCGATCACTGTGACAACAACTCGCTCTGCGCTCTCATCAAACCCACCTCGGATAACCCAAGCAGGCCTCCTATACACTCCTACATCGCCACCAGTAATCTACACCAGGATCACCCACCGAATCGACTAACGCAATGGCCTCGTGGTACAACTGTCTCCTGTTGAAGAACAGGACCCTGACAGATCACGAGAAGGAAACCCTGGACCGTGTCAATGTGGAATCCCTCAGCCATGTCGGAGCACCAGCTGAGGCCGATCACTAATACCAACCCCAGTTCCCCGTACAGCATGTTGTATGTCAATGACACCGAATAAACGTAAACAACTAAACATGTCATTGAACACGTCTGTGTCTCTCATTTCATTGTTTATGTTTATTTATCCTTTAGATCTGTCTCTCCGTTATTGCTATCATATCCGAACTAGCATATTCATTACACTTGTATCAGATCATTGCAGCTGCTATTGCCTATGCCTGAATAGGTAAGGACACTATAGGAACGCTAGGGGGAGACGATGAGAATGCACACACAAGCACACCTAGGTAAATGTGCTCATGATCATTGCAAGGCTCAGTGAAGCCTAATCTAGGTTCCATTCAACTGTCCAAGGACAGCGTGTTAGAGTGAAGTTATTAGAAAAGCATCGTTGCAGCCGCTATTGCCTATGCCTGAATAGATAAAGTCACTATAGGAACGCTAGGGGGAGACAATGAGAATGCACACACACACAAGCACACCTAGGTAAATGTGCTCATGATCATTGCAAGGCTCAGTGAAGCCTAATCTAGGTTCCATTCAACTGTCCAAGGACAGCGTGTTAGAAAAGCTATTAGTTATTAGAAAAGCACAGTCCACAAGCCGGTGAAGCCCCCCTGGCGGTTATGCGTTGTGTTTGCATGTGTTTTCGTTCACCCTGTATGTTGTATGACCACTAGATGTCGGCATTGTACCGCTGTAAAATGATAGGTCTTTGATAACCCTCCCGTTGTCCTGTCCGGGTCAAAAAGACCCAGGCTACGTGTTAGAGTGAGTGGCTGTGTAACCCCTAGCGTTGCCCTGTCTTGTCCGGGGTCAAAAAGACCCAGGCTACGTGTCAGTGCCTATGTGTTAGAGGGAGTGGCTGTATATCCCGTGCCGCTGTCCTGTCCTGTCCTGTCCTGTCCTGTCCGGGGTCAAAACGACCCAGCCTACGTGTCAGTGCCTATGTGTTAGAGCGTGTGGCTGTATATCTCCTCCAGCTGTCCTGTCCGGGTCAAACAAAAAAAGACCCAGGCTACGTGTCAGTGCCTATGTGTTAGAGCGAGTGGCTGTATGACCCCTAGCGTTGTCCTCTCGTGTCCTGGCTGGGGTGAAAACGACCCAGGCTACTTGTTAGAGTGTTAGAGCGAGTGTGTGCTGTGCTGTGAACGGGACCCTTGCAAATGAAATTAAATCAACTTTTATTGGTCACATTGTAGGTACAGACATTACAGTGAAATTTTTACTTGGTAAAGAATCTGGTGATTTCCTTGTAATATTGTAGGTGTGTGTCACTAGTCGAGGACAATGCTGGAAACCCAAGATAACCATTTCCTCGACAAGTGAATATATGTCATCTGCTCTTCGGCTTGCTGACAATTGAACATCTCCGCACGTGTTTCATTCTGACAGTCTGTCAACTTGTATACTTGCGGTACAACATTTTGGGTTTTCGTGAAATCACAAGGTATGCCTAGGCTCGAACGGATCCCCATCATGGCGTGTTGTTTGGGGCCAACAGAAAAGCCTTGAAATATCCAGGCGACTTTCTTCATCAGAAGTGTCTGTTCCTCATCTGAGAGATCTGTCATGTGGACACCGCTACACACGGATGAGATGTCGCATGGCATTTGCCCGATATGTCCGATAATATGTCAACAAATGGTCTCGGACGTGGCTGTGACGAACGTCCATGTCCCACATGTCGTAGTACAAAGCACAAGTACAAGACTCGCTGTCGTCGAAACCGGTCAACGTTGCAGCACAGGGACACCATCCCACAGCTTCACGGTGTATCTTCTGCACATGGTCCCGGTGTGTCACCATGATGTGTGACACTGCACCGTGGTAAAACCACAAGAGCAGAGCCTGTCCTACGACCCGAACGAGCCACAGCTCATACCTCAACAGACTATATTTGGGTTCGACAAATAGTCTTACCTCCAGTTTGTTGTTGGGCATGACCGAGAGGCTTTTCACCGTGTACCCGAGAAGTATGGGTATGTTGTTCACTACTCGATTGAACACAGAACAGATGTCGTTGAAGTTGATGGTGCTCAGATTCAGTCGAGTCGACCCTCCGATGCCCAGACCGATCACGGTGCCGACGACGGTGGTGGTGATATTGTCGGTAGTAGTAGTTACGTGACTGGAGTCCGACGTGTGTATGTCAAACACTGCAGTGATGCAGCGAGAATCGCCCTTTGCGTTTTCTGTGTTCTGGAAAGTCGACATAGCTTCGATGGATGTTGTTTGTCTGTGAGACACGAACCTGTTATATTGTGGATTCAATGACCACTCCCATAAAAATAATAAATTATATTATATTCATTTATTTATTTTTTTGGGTTAATGTTAGAGCCTAGGTGTTATACAGCGAGTGGCTCGCTGTATATCTCCTCCCGCTGTCCTGTCCTGTCCTGTCCTGTCCTGTCCTGTCCTGTCCTGTCCGGGTCAAAAGGACCCAGGCTACGTGTCAGTGCCTATGTGTTTGAGCTAGTGGCTGTATAACCCCTAGTGTTGTCCTGTCCTGTCCTGTCCTGTCCGGGTCAAAAAGACCCAGGCTACGTGTCAGAGCCTAGGTGTTAGAGCTAGTGGCTGTATATCCCCTCCCGCTGTCGTGACCGGGTCAAAAAGACCCAGGCTACGTGTTAGAGCCTAGGTGTTAGAGCGAGTTGCTGTATATCCCCTCCCGCTGTCGTGACCGGGTCAAAAAGACCCAGGCTACGTGTCAGTGCCTATGTGTTTGAGCTAGTGGCTGTATAACCCCTAGTGTTGTCCTGTCCTGTCCTGTCCGGGTCAAAAAGACCCAGGCTACGTGTCAGAGCCTAGGTGTTAGAGCGAGTGGCTGTATATCTCCTCCCGCTGTCCTGACCGGGTCAAAAAGACCCAGACTACGTGTTAGAGCCTAGGTGTTAGAGCGAGTGGCTGTATATCTCCTCCCGCTGTCCTGACCGGGTCAAAAATACCCAGACTACGTGTTAGAGCCTAGGTGTTAGAGCGAGTTGCTGTATAAGCCCTAGTGTTGGCCTGTCCTGTCCTGGCTGGGGTCAAACGGACCCAGGCTACACGTTAGAGGCATAAGCTCTGAGCCAGAGGTACTAGGTAAGCCGTAAACAAACACCAACACCAACAACACCAATAACAACTACTACTACTACTACTACTACTACTACTACTACTACTACTACTACTACTACTACTACTACTACTACTACTACTAATATTGCCTCCGTGGCATGTCCGGACACGTGCCGAAGAGAGAGGTCTTGGGGACTTCCCCAGCCTGGGTGCCGAAGCTATTATGAGTGCTGTGCGATTCACGGCCAAACAGGTCCTAGAACAGATATTTTCCAATGACTCTGACTGCGACGAGGAAGCGGACGAGGAAGCGTCCGAAGAAGAAGACGGGGAGGAATACAACCCAGAGGACGAGGAGACCACAGAGGACGACGACGACAACGACTACGACGCCGCAGCCGCTGCCGACGACGAGGACAATGTCCAAGTAGAACAAGGTCAAGGCGTAGAAGACGAACGAGACGATGACGACGACGACGACGACCAACAAGAAGAAGAAGAAGAAGAAGAAGAAGAAGAAGAAGAAGAAGAAGAAGAAGAAGAAGAAGGGGAAGGAGAGCGAGGAGAGCGAGGAGACCTCCGCGGCTGCCGCAGCCGCCGCAGCCGCAGCATCAGCCCCAGAACACAACACGATATCCCTCGAGTGGAAAGAGAGACATTCGTGTCGAGAAACGGCCAAATCCAATGGTGCTCGGTGCCCTGTGACAACAATCGGGGCGTCGGAGGGGCCGCAGCAGCGGCAAAAAGTAACAGGCCGGTTGCTGAGGTGCCGGAGGACATGAGGCCCGGGCCTACTAGGCAGGCCGTAGGCCAAGCCCGTGACATCATCTCCACGTTTCGCTTGTTTTTCACACCCGAGATAGAAGACATCATCCTGGAGATGACCAATCTGGAGGGCGTTCGAAAATACGGAGCCCGAGGCGACGGCGACGACGACGACGACGACGACCACCGCCACTACGCCGACGACCACGAAGACCACGAAAACCACGAAGACCGTGACCGCGGTGGCGGCGGCCACTGGAAAGCGATGGACTCCACAGACCTGAGAGCCTACGTAGGGCTGCTCATCCTAGCCGGCGTGTACAGGTCCCGAGGCGAAGCGGCCTCTAGTCTCTGGGACGCCGAGAGCGGAAGGACCATTTTCCGCGCAACCATGCCGCTCAAAGTCTTTCACGCTTACTCGAGACTCCTTCGCTTCGACGACCGCCAGACCAGAGCCGAGAGACGCGCAGCAGGCGGCGGTGACAAACTTGCGGCCGTGAGAGAGGTCTGGGACAAGTGGGTCGAGAGGCTGCCGCTCCTCTACAACCCCGGGCCCGACGTGACGGTGGACGAGCAACTGGTCCCTTTCAGAGGTGTGCCGGAGCCAACAACACCGTACAAGAGCACAACAACAACAACACTGAACACAACACTGAAAACAACACAACACAACACGCTAAAGCTAATCTCTTGTCTTTCCTCTCCTCTCTCTCTCTCTCTCTCTCTCTCTCTCTCTCTCTCTCTCTCTCTCTCTCTCTCTCTCTCTCTCTGTCTCTCTCTCTCTCTCTCCTCCAGGCCGATGTCCTTTCCGCCAGTATATCCCAAGCAAGCCGGCCAAATACGGCATCAAGACATGGGTGGCCTGCGACTCCAAATCCAGCTACGCCTGGAAGATGCAGGTCTACACCGCCAAGGCCACATGCGGAGGCTCCGAGAAGAACCAGGGGATGAGGGTCGTGCTCGATTTGGCCCAGGGGACTCAGGGGTCACAACGTCACCTGCGACAATTTCTTCACCTCATACGAGCTCGCGCGCCAGCTCCTGACCAGGAACGTCACCGTGGTCGGCACAGTCAGAAAGAACAAGCCAGAGCTCCGCAGGCGCTGCTCGCCTCAAAGGACAGGCTCCTCTTCTCCTCCAAGTTCGCCTTCACGCCCACCACCGCTCTAGTGTCCTACCTGGCAAAGAAAAACAAGAACGTCTTACTCCTGAGCACGCTGCACACCGAGGCTCACGTTAGCTGTCGCCAGGACAAGAAGCCGGCCATCGTCCTAGACTACAACAGCAACAAGGGAGGTGTGGACAACCTAGACAAGGTGATTGGAACCTACAGCTGCAGGAGGATGACCGCGCGCTGGCCCCTGGTCATCTTCCACAACATCCTTGACGTGTCCTCTTACAACGCTTTTGTCATATGGCGAGAGCTCAACCCCACTTGGATGCCTGGCAAGCGAAACAAGAGGAGGGTGTTCCTCGAGCAGCTGGGAAAGGCACTAGTGACTCCGTTCATACAAAGAAGGGCCCGTCTCCCTCGCACCGAAGCCTCTGCGGCGCTCGTCAAAGCTGTTCAGAGGGCTACGTATCGTGATCAGCCCCGGCGGGATCACGCCCCCCGCAGCACCGGACCACGCAGCACCGGCCCAAGCACCCAACCCCGCACAACCCAGTAAGAGGAAGAGGTGTCAGGTCTGCCCCACAAAGAAGGACTGTAAAACACACACGGTGTGCACCAGGTGTAACAAATACATCTGCAAAGGCTGCTCGCACCCATACTGTCCCACATGTTCCAACTGGGCCTTTAGTGAGAGGGGGACAGTTCGACCCGGAGGGCACGGCGTGTGTACAGAATACCAGGACAACGGGAGGGTTATGGACATAATGGATTGTCTCTTTTCAGGCTAATCAGTGAAGCTGTCACAGTTCCCTCAGCCAGAACCCAAAAGCAGACCAGGACAAGGAGAGTTGAACGAAGGTGAGGGTTTATTAGATACGACAAAAGGTGCAGAATAATCCAGGGACAGAGCGGGCGGCGTGGTTGAGTAGTTGGGGGTGCAGTACTGGGTCCAGTGATGGCTCGGCAGCCGCCGACCATCAGGCAGAGGTGGGGTGAAGGTTCCGGACGTGTGATGTTCATGGCTAACGATCCGGCAGGAACTGGATGTTTGGCCAGAGCCTAAAAAGGGTGATGATGAGGGCCAGGTGTGCAGATTGCTGACGGGATGCAGGTGCGGAAAACAAGAGAGCTCCCCGGAGCGTTCCCGAACCCTCGGGAAACTGGAGACTACGAACAGGAAACACTAGTCACCAGACAGGACCCGACTCAGACTGCCGGGATCGTTACAGTACCCCCCCTCCGACGAACGCCACCGGGCGGACCTCCCGGAGCGCCAGGATGGAGGCGGTAGAAATCCCTGATGAGGTCAGCATCTAGGACCTGTCGCCGCGGAATCCAACTCCTCTCTTCAGGACCATACCCCTCCCAGTCCACGAGATACTGGAAACCCCGGCCCCGCCGTCTGGAATCCATGATGCGACGCACCGTGTAGGCAGGACCACCTCCGATCATCCGAGGAGGAGGAGGAGGAGGCGGAGGAGGCAACAGAGGACTGAGGAAGACAGGCTTGAGGCAGGAGACATGAAAGGTGGGATGGACTCTGAGCGTCCTCGGTAGTTTGAGTCGAACTGCCACCGGATTGATCACCTTCTCCACCACAAACGGACCAATGAACTTCGGTAACAACTTCCTAGACTCAGTCCGTAACGGAAGATCCCGTGTGGCCAACCAAACCCTATCTCCGATGGTATAGGTGGGAGCGGGGATCCGGCGACGATTCGCCTGGAGCTGATACCGATCCGAACCTCTAAGGAGTGCCTTTCTGGCCCGATGCCAGGTCCGGTGGCAACGACGAATATGAGCCTGAACAGAAGGCACTGATAGCTCCTTCTCCTGAGAAGGGAACAGGGGAGGTTGGTAGCCATACAGGCACTGGAAGGGAGACATCCCAGTGGCAGATGTAGGGAGAGTATTGTGGGCATACTCAACCCAAGGCAACTGAGAGGCCCAGGAGGTGGGGTTGGAAGAGACCAGACAGCGTAGCGTGGATTCCATCTTCTGGTTGGCTCTCTCCGCCTGACCATTGGATTGGGGGTGAAAACCAGATGTGAGACTGACTGTAGCTCCAATGGCCAAACAGAAGGACTTCCAGACAGCAGAGGTAAACTGAGGGCCACGGTCGGAAACGATATCACTGGGCAAACCGTGGACCCTGAAAACCTCCCCTAACCAGGATCTCGGACGTCTCCGAGGCAGAGGAAGCTTGGCAATAGGCACAAAGTGGGCGAACTTGCTGAATCTGTCCACGATAGTCAGAACGACCGTGTTCCCCTCAGAAGCGGGCAACCCAGTGACGAAGTCCAGGGCCAGATGCGACCATGGACGCCGGGGAATAGGAAGGGGGTGAAGTAGTCCAGAGCTGGGCCGATTGGTACTCTTATTCTGCGCACACACTGGACAGGCAGCAACAAAACCCCGAGTATCCTCGGCCATGGCAGGCCACCAAAAACGTCTGCGAAGAAACGCCATAGTCCGAGCCACGCCGGGTGACAAGCCATCTTGCTGGCGTGGGACCATTTGAGGACAGCAGGACGAACCGACTCAGGCACAAACAACCGACCGGGTGGACCGTTACGGGACCGGGCTGAGTCCGAAGGGCCGCCAGCACCTCCTCCTCAATCTTCCACATCACTGCTCCCACGACGCAGTTCGGGGGGAGAATAGTCTCGGTCTTGGACCCACTCTCCTCCGTCTTGGAGAACATCCGGGACAAGGCGTCCGCCTTGCCGTTCTTAGATCCAGGTCGGAACGTCAGGGCAAACTTGAATCGTCCGAAAAACAACGCCCACCTGGCCTGGCCGGGAGTTGAGACGTTTAGCCGATTGCACGTAAGCAAGATTCTTGTGGTCAGTCCAGACAATAAACGGTTGCTCCGCCCCCTCCAACCAGTGGCGCCACTCCTCCAAGGCAAGTTTCACCGCGAGAAGCTCCCGGTTACCCACATCGTAATTCCTCTCTGCAGGCGAAAGGCGACGAGAGTAGTAGGCGCAGGGATGGAGTTTACTGTCCGTGGAGCATCGCTGCGACAGGATAGCGCCAACTCCCACATCAGGCCGCGTCCACTTCAACGACGAACTGACGGGCCGTGTCCGGTTGAGAGAGAATCGGTGCGTTGGTGAATCGCCTCTTCAAATCCAGAAACGCTCGATCCGCCTCCGGATTCCACTTGAAGGTCCTGATACTGGAAGTCAAGGCAGTTAATGGAGCGGCCACACGGCTGTAATCCCGGATGAATCTGCGGTAGAAATTCGCAAACCCCAAAAATCTCTGGAGTTGCAATCTCGTACCGGGCTGGACCCATTCCAGAACCGCTCTAACCTTCTCCTGATCCATCCTAATCTCACCCCTGGAGATGATGTACCCGAGAAAGGATGTAGTGTGGGCGTGAAACTCGCACTTCTCGGCCTTCACGAACAGGCGATTCTCCAACAATCGCTGCAGAACCTGCCGGACATGCTGGACGTGGTCGGAAGGTTCCTTCGAGAAGATCAGAATGTCATCCAGGTAAACAAACACGAAGAGACCGATCATATCTCTCAGGACGTCGTTCACCATACTCTGGAATACCGCTGGAGCATTGGTCAGTCCAAACGGCATCACCTGATACTCAAGTGACCCATCGGTGTATTGAAACCCGTCAACCACTCGTCCCCCTCTCTGATCCGGACCAGGTGATACGCATTGCGTAGGTCTAGCTTGGTGAACACTGTAGCACCCTGTAAGGAGTCGAAGGCAGAACTCATCAAGGGCAGGGGATACTTGTTCTTGACCGTGATGTCATTCAACCCCCGATAATCAATACACGGTCGAAGAGAGCCATCCTTCTTTCCCACAAAGAAGAATCCTGCCCCCAGGGGTGATGACGAGGGACGAACGAGACCAGCAGCTAGGGACTCCTTGATGTAGGTCTCCAACGCCTCACGTTCAGGTCGGGAGATACTGTATAACCTTCCCTTGGGGTAGACAGCTCCAGGAACCAGGTTGATGGCACAATCATATGGTCGGTGGGGAGGAAGTGACAGAGCCTTCTGCTTACTGAAAACTTCCCCCAAATCGTGATATGTCTCGGGAACCAGGGACAAATCTGGGGGTTTAGCCTCAATCACCTGACTGGGAACCGAATGGGGGCAGGCAGTCTTGAGACAGTTAGCATGACAATCAAGGCTCCAACTCGTTACCTTGCCCGTCACCCAATCGAACGTGGGATTGTGTTCCTTCAGCCAGGGGTATCCAAGAACCAGAGGAACATGGGAAGACGGCAGAATGAAAAAATGAAATCATCTCAGAATGATTCCCCGACAACCGCATCTTAACCGGTTCAGTCCTCATCGTGATACGTGCCAGACTACTGCCGTTCAGAGTGGTCGCTTCAATGGCTTCCGGCAATTGCTCCTTGGAAAGCCCCAGCTGTTCCACCAACTCGGCATCAAGAAAGCTACCATCGGCACCTGAATCGATAAAAGCGTTAAGCGCTAAGCTCTGATTCCTGTTCACAAGGGTAGCCGGGAAGCGGGGTCTGACAGAGGTACTGAGAGGTTGAAACTGGCTCGCTAAAAGTCCTCCCAACTTTAGCGAGCCGGGCAGTTTGACGACCGCCGGGAACAAGTGGAGATGTAATGTCCCGAGCGACCACAGTAGAGGCAGCAGTTGGTCTTACGTCTATGTTGACGCTCCTCCTTGGTTAACCCGTGCCGCCCCCACTTGCATGGGTTCAGAATCGGGAGAGAGGTCCTCTCCACTAATCCTTAGTGGTGGAGAATGATCGACGTGTTCTGGTCCACCACCCGACCCGACTGGGAACTGAGAAGCTGATCGATTGGGCCGGACCCCATTGCTTCTCCCTCCTTCGCTCTCGGACTCGATTATCCACCTGAATAGACAAGGCTACCAAGCTGTCCAGGTCACTAGGCTCCGGATAGGAGATCAACTCATCCTTGAGCTGCTCCGACAGGCCCTGGTAAAAGGCCGCTTGCAAAGACTCCTCGTTCCACCCACTCTCCACAGCCAACGTCTTGAACTCGATCACGAAGTCGGCCACGCTGCGAGTTCCTTGGTGAAGAGAAAACAGACGCCTAGCTGCGTCCCTCCCTCGGACGGAATGGTCGAAGAGCTTCCTCATCTCGGCCGTGAACCCCTGGTATGAAGCCATGCAGGGATCCTGTCGTTCCCAAACGGCTGAAGCCCACTCCAGCGCTCGACCACGCAGCAACTCAATCAAAAAGGCTATCCTAGCCTTGTCAGTGGCATAAGAGTAGGGCTGTAGATCGAACACTAATCCACACTGCATAAGGAAGGAACGGCATCTTCCCAGCTCCCCTCATATTTCTCCGGCGTCGGAACCTTGGGCTCACGGAGGGACACAACTTCAGAAGCGGCAGGCGAGATGGGTGAAACCGGTAGTGAGTCCTCCACCGGACACTGGCGTTGGTTCTGGACCTCCGTCAGACCGGTAGAAAGGTTCCGAACTGACAACGCGATCTCCTGTAGTACCATGCTATGATGGCCCAACATCTTCTCCTGCTGGGTAATGGCATGGCGAACAGAGTCCAGGTCCGCTGGGTTCATATTTGGCCGGATCGTTCTGTCACAGTTCCCTCAGCCAGAACCCAAAAGCAGACCAGGACAAGGAGAGTTGAACGAAGGTGAGGGTTTATTAGATACGACAAAAGGTGCAGAATAATCCAGGGACAGAGCGGGCGGCGTGGTTGAGTAGTTGGGGGTGCAGTACTGGGTCCAGTGATGGCTCGGCAGCCGCCGACCATCAGGCAGAGGTGGGGTGAAGGTTCCGGACGTGTGATGTTCATGGCTAACGATCCGGCAGGAACTGGATGTTTGGCCAGAGCCTAAAAAGGGTGATGATGAGGACCAGGTGTGCAGATTGCTGACGGGATGCAGGTGCGGAAAACAAGAGAGCTCCCCGGAGCGTTCCCGAACCCTCGGGAAACTGGAGACTACGAACAGGAAACACTAGTCACCAGACAGGACCCGACTCAGACTGCCGGGATCGTTACAGAAGCCTCAAGAAGGACACTGACTCAGCTGAAGGCAGCCTTCTCCCACAAAGCAGTGACAAAATTAGTCCAGGACAATGTCCAGCATGTGTGAGACATGGTGCAGGCGTGGAGATTCATCCATTTGACACATTACTTCATTTTAAATACTGGATTTACACATCCTGTAGTTACACATCCTGTAGTTACACATCCTGTTGTTACACATCCTGTAGTTACACATCCTGTAGTTACACATCCTGTAGTTACACATCCTGTAGTTACACATCCTGTAGCTAGACATCCTGTAGTTACACATCCTGTAGCTACACATCCTGTAGTTACACATCCTGCAGTTACACATCCTGTAGCTAGACATCCTGTAGTTACACATCCTGTAGTTACACATCCTGTTGTTACACATCCTGTAGTTACACATCCTGTTTTTACACATCCTGTAGTTACACATCCTGTAGCTACACATCCTGTAGTTACACATCCTGTAGCTACACATCCTGTAGTTACACATCCTGTAGCTACACATCCTGTAGTTATACATCCTGTAGCTACACATCCTGTAGTTACACATCCTGTAGTTACACATCCTGTAGTCACATCCTGTTGTTACAAATCCTGTAGTTACACATCCTGTAGTTACACATCCTGTAGTTACACATCATGTAGTTACACATCCTGTAGTTACACATCCTGTAGTTACACATCCTATAGTTACACATCCTGTAGCTACACATCCTGTAGTTACACATCCTGTAGTTACACATCCTGTAGCTACACATCCTGTAGCTACACATCCTGTAGCTACACATCCTGTAGTTACACATCCTGTAGTTACACATCCTGTAGTTACACATCCTGTAGTTACACATCCTGTAGTTACACATCCTGTTGTTACACATCCTGTAGTTACACATCCTGTAGTTACACATCCTATAGTTACACATCCTATAGTTACACATCCAAGATATGGAAAACACTACTTGGAGATATGTGATCATTCATTGTTTAATGTTTCTGCTTCATATAGTTGGCAGCAGGTGCTTATGTCACCCTTCTGGCCACCAAAATCAGTGGAACTTAGAACGTGGACCAAGTACCTGCTGACCTCCCACAATGCATCAAGACCACCTGGAGTGGCTGGAGTGTGAGGTGGTTGATTTCTGTTGGATGTCTCCCAAACAGGAGCAGATCAACCTTGCTGCATCCACTGCTGCTGGGGCGTGTCAAGGAAGAAGAGTCTTTCCTCTACTGTACTGGTAACACAGGTATTCATACTACTGTCTATCCAAGAAGAAGGGTCTTTCCTCTACTGTACTGGTAACACAGGTATTCATACTACTGTCTATCCAAGAAGAAGAGTCTTTCCTCTACTGTACTGATAACACAGCTATTCATACTACTGTCTATCCAAGAAGAAGGGTCTTTCCTCTACTGTACTGGTAACACAGGTATTCATACTACTGTCTATCCAAGAAGAAGGGTCTTTCCTCTACTGTACTGGTAACAAAGCAGCGGAGGCTGGTGACTTGAAAAATCAAGGAGGATGGGAGACCCACGGTATAGGCGCGGAACGCACGGAGATGTCAAAGTGTGTTTCAAAAATCGTCAAAGAGTAATTATTTTAACCTAAAGCATTTAATAAAGACATTTATAGTACAATATTATGGGGAATGGGAATGAGAGGGCTACTTCCACAGTGTTGGGAAGGGATCACAGCAGTGATTGAATGAGGGTACGAGGCATGTGTTGAGGTGTTCAGAGGCTTGACTTCAGTGCAGGACAGGATTTGACTGGGAAGACAAAAAACAATAACACAACACACTACACAGTTAGAGACCAAAGAGCTGAGAAGGAGATAGTCCAAACAAGGAGTAAAATCATTGATATGTAATAATGTCATTGTGTTTCTGTATGTGATTGACTCTACATACAGTAACGAGAGAAAATTGATAGGGGTACTCACAGTGCTTGGAGAGGAAACATTCCAATGTGCCAGTGGATGAGCGGGCACATGAGACGTGGCTTCAGTTCATGTCAGGACAGAGTTGACAATGGTAGTAGAGTGGAGCAGTCATCACCTCTTAAATCAGGGAACAGGAGGGGACTTAGCTGGAAATACACATAGTAGATACATTCCATTACAGCTGCGCACTCATAGGTTTGAACAACAAGTTTCTCCGTGAAGTTAAACACAGAGTTCGCATCTCGCCCACTTGACACATCAAAGTAGCCCAAGAAACATTCCTGAATAACGCCCTGATCATCCACATACCTGATGGTAACTGTCAACTGCAAGCAGACTGGTGGCACCATAGGTCCCAGAGGAGGGGGGCCATTTACCTCCTGGGGCCCAGAGTACCAGACTGGTGGCACCATAGGTCCCAGAGTAGGGGGGCCATTTACCTCCTGGGGCCCAGAGTACCAGACTGGTGGCACCATAGGTCCCAGAGTAGGGGGGCCATTTACCTCCTGGGGCCCAGAGTACCAGACTGGTGGCACCATAGGTCCCAGAGTAGGGGGGCCATTTACCTCCTGGGGCCCAGAGTACCAGACTGGTGGCACCATAGGTCCCAGAGTAGGGGGGCCATTTACCTCCTGGGGCCCAGAGTTTATCCTTATCTGTTAACCTAACCAGTAAAACTCTGGACCCTATGTAAAAATGTAATGTAAAAAAAGAAAGAAAAACCCTGGAATGAGTAGGTGTGTCCAAACTTTTGACTGGTACTGTACTTCTGATATGGCCTACATATCCTAGATGACCAGCCTAAACCTGTTCATATCAGTTCCCATTGGCTATCAGTAGCAGGACTGATCACCTACAAATCGGTGTTGAGTCTAAATAACAGGGCATGTAGCCTAAGCCCAATATTTTCACAACATTTCCTACGGAGACCATCTGGGCCCGGTTTCCCAAAAAGCATCTTAAGGCTAAGTTTATCAGTAGAACCTTTGTAGGAGCATTGTTAAATCTCCGAGCTGTTTCCCCAAAAACCATCGTTACTAAAGTTGAAGTGCACTTGAAAACGCTCATTATTTACCGACTGCCTCAGACCACTCGTAGAACAGCCAAGTGCGTCGTTAGATGCGTTGTTTAACTACTGCGTCTCTTCATGCACAGAAGACCTCCACTAAACATAAAATCAACATGTTTTATCTGTCTCTCTGTGACCGCCGATAACTTCACAACGAAGTTGGACTACAAATACAACGTTGCCAATGTCTTTGCAATTGTTACAAACAAGCGAAGGATAAAAAAGACGCTTGAAATGAAAAGCGAGATGACTGCATTACAAGATAAATGGCCTATTTGGAGCGGGCATGTCGGGGGAGAGCACCGACAGCAGCAGCAGCACTTTCAGAGCAACGCTCTCAAACAGCGCGTCCTAATCCAGTGAAGGGGACACGCTACATGATGACGGATCAATATGAGGAGACAGAACTGCTACTGCCGGTGTGATGAGACAACTCTATCCGGTGGAATACGACGATACGAGGACTTCTTTCAGAGAGCGCTCCGTCAACCAGGCCCCAGTGGGCAGAGCTAGGCATGTTGGACTGGGACACGTTTTAATATGATAAAAATACTCTCATTTTACATGTTCTGTGTAGTCTAGTTACGCTAATATATTTGCAGTTCATTTCATTTTAGACTTAATCAGTGAAATATGTTTGAGTAGTAAACAAAGAAACAACAAGGAGTCCCAGACAGTTCAAAATAGAACATACCAGAGGAGGGCATCGGTTACTAGGCTACCTACATTATTGGGATCATCTGGGCTGGTTGCCAAAACAGACCATAAAACGCCTTTACACGCGAAGGTCCGCGGTGGGTCTGTGGAAACTAGCTGATTATATTGGAGACAGGTTTATAGCAGTGAATGGCATCTATTCATTTACTCTCATAGTATTTCTATGTAGAAGCAATATCAGCCAGGGAAACTAATTGGACTCACTTTATGATAGAACATTCCGACTTTTCTGCCTGACTGTGACGTTATTTACCTGAATTGTTAGGATTTCCTGGTTGATCACAACAAAACTACCTAATTCGTTCAAATAGAGATAGAATTAAATGGTGTTTTCTTTGAAAAGATGGGCCTGGCCAGAATAGAACATTCCGGTTTCTGCCTGAGTGTTACGAACCCCGTGGCTTTAAAAGTCTAGGGTGGATGGAACAGAGTCCCATAACATAACTCATGGGAATTAGAATATTGACAAGGGACAGTGAGAACAAAATACACCGACAAAACAAATGTTACCGTCAAACACAATGTTTATTATAAACACACGGTAAACGGTTTGTGGAAAAAGGGGCCTGAGCTGGACCCAACGAATGAAACAATAAAGTCAAAAACCCCTAAACTGATCTTGCCTGCCTCAAGAACCGCTAAGCTTACTGCTAACCATACTAAAATACAGTGGGTGGTCCGCTCAGGTCTAACTAGGGTGTTTAGTCAAGGTTGTCCTACGGGTAGTGTAGGCCCAAGGGCCACCTGTTAAACCCCCCTTTCCCCAGGAACAAACAAACAACATAGGTCCAATATGGACTAGACAGCAAACAGCATAGGTCCAATATGGACTAGACAGCAAACGAGTGAGTACACAAAAACCCTAGACACCACAGTTGCCATAGTCACAGAGAAAGAGAGTCTCTGTCAGAAAACACAACTGACTGGCTTTTAAAACCAGGGGATTCGATATGGTAATGTAAAAAACCAGAAACAGGCGGGGCAATACTGAGGAACGTCCACTGATTGGTCCACCTCAGCAATCAGCAGACGAACGGATGTCGGACAGGTGGGACACCCCAACGACCACCAATCAGGAAAACAAGGGACATCTGTGATTAGGGCTGAAGGAGAGGGAAAACAAACACACATACAGGATACCTGTTTCCATAACAACGTCTATCCAAATCTTGTTTAGGTACATTTTATTGGCCATCACACTCTGTGTTCAACCGATTTTAAATCCACGATTAAATATGAAAACAGAGCTTTGGTGGCGTCCTCATTACTTTCCATAAAGTAGGATTTACGGCTAGAATGTTTATTTGTAGTTTGTCTCTAGGGTTTTTGAATAAAACCAAGTAATTGGCGTTCAAGCTAATGGTACGGCTATTTTACCTTGGTGAAACACATTTTGTACGAAGTAACACACTGACAAGTTTTGATGATTTTGATGTATATTGAGTAAAAGCTTGAGCTATTTCAGGATGTTCACTACCGGCAAAAACCATATCATCCAAAACCAGCAGATGTTTTTTTATGAGGAGGTAAGAATTCATCATCAGACAGGGATGCTGGTATTCCTTCAACAAATTAGATTTTTATTTTCTTCAACAACTCATCATACAAAAGTTGATAACATGAATAACACCACACAATATTGTCAGGTTTCTGAGATAATACATGTTCAGAATTCTCTAAAATCCTTTTTACAAAACAAGTTTTACCGCTATTGGATGGTCCTGCGATTAAGGCTGAAAATGGTAGTTGCAACCTAGGATCAAAACCTTCTACAGCATCCATTGTATCTTCAGTGTTAAGACACAATGATTGTAACATAAAGTCAGTAACCAAAGGGTAAAGTGGTCCCGTCAGGTAAAAGTCATCTCTTGTCACAGACGACCCGGAATCTTTTAGTAAGTGGGGCATTACGTAGATGGAACCCCTTTTAATCCCTAACAATCTTTTTGTAGGAGTTTCAACATTTCTAAAACACTATTTCGGTCGTTTATAAAACCCTCAACTAAGCGTGTGATTGATTCCAAGTTTACACGCAGGGAATTTTCATAGTTTTGTGTCACGCCTTTGGCTTTCAACACTACGTGATTGTGTTTAGTCCTAAAAGCATAGCGTTTGGGTCCACAGGATGACCACTCTATGATATGGTCACCATCTTCCAGTTCACTCGTTAAACCACCCAGATAGTTGCTAAGAGGGGGGGGGGGGGTCCAATCACCAGGTTTGCTTCCATAGACCACATAGTCTGTGTCATGGTAAAGAACCCGACTCTGCAGGTGCTCCATGAGGGTGTGTAGTTCAAGTCGCCCATAGGCCGTGGTAAAAGCTGCAAGAAACACGTTTCCATTACTCGGGGGTAGAACCCACTTCTTGTTGCGTCTCCATTGCACCAGAGCTATGTCTTGATTCAAGAACAAAACATTTGAAATGTCAGATTGGTCTGAAAAAACCAATCCCATAAATTCTTCGGGATCTTTAATGATAGATGTTGTTAACATATTGCTTCTCTGGGCAAATATGCCCCCCAAACTGTTCAAGAAAAGCTTGCACACCTTTATTTTGGCTTTGTTGACCTCTATTCTGTCAGGGTCAAGACGTATGCCTCCCGAGTACCCCACGGGGGGTATAAAAAAATATATATAATGTATGCACTCACTAACTGTAAGTCGCTCTGGATAAGAGCGTCTTCTAAAATGACGTAAATGTAAAATGTAAATGTATGCCCTCTTTTTCATGATAGTCCTGAATGTATCTGTCTTTGCTCTCTTGATCAGTGACTGATGCAGGAAACCCTGAAGCCATTTGCTTGCCTCTCAAGAAGGTCATGATGTACTCTTTAAAAAGAGTGTCTGATTTCCTGGGAAAGTTCCACACTTCAAAGACTTTGGCCACACGATACCCCTTCTCTATAGCCTTAGAGAATTCACCGGTGACCCATTTTATTTTTTTATTTCACCTTTATTTAACCAGGTAAGCCAGTTTAGAACAAGTTCTCATTTACAACTGCGACCATACACCATACACCGTTCAGGGCTCTTTCTTGATCTGAATGATCACAAGGCTTTTCCTGGTTGTGGTTTTCACTGCAGGTGCGACAAAGGGGAAAGAAAAGTTTTCCTTGAGGTCCTTTGTAAGGCAACACTGACAAAAACAAGCCACCGGGAGGGTAATCAGTTGCTTTTATCAAAGCAAAATAGTTTTGTGGTAAGTCAAAGTCACAGTGAATAATTTCAGGATGCCCCAAAGGATAACAAGAGGAACTCATTAATTGAGGATAAAGGGAAGTATAATCTATATATCCAATTTCCTCATCAGCTATATAACGTAAGGTCAAAGCATTGGTACGACCCCCAAACAAGGCCTGGCAGGGCTCCAGGGGTTGGGGTCAAAGGTGGAAAGGAAAGCTGGAACATGAGGATCAGACCTTGTGAGTTCTGTCCCCTCATACTCCCACATCACCTTCCCTTTCACCCCATCAGCAGCCTGGAAAGAGGACCACTTGTCTTGGAACTCCTGGTACATTTCCCCCAAAGTCTTCTGGGTTAAGACACACATGGCCTGGGGCAGAAAGCAAGATTTACAACCATGGAAGAAACAACCGTTGTACTCAAACACTGTCTCAACAATCTGTGTGTACTCATCTACATGGTAGGGGCCAATCTTTTTTTCACCTTTATTCAAAGCATGTTGAATAAAGATGTTTTTAGCCTGGGACAAGTACTCCAACCATTGAATGGAGCCGCTAGAGTCTGACTTGTATTGTCTACGGTAGTTGTCAGGGCGACGGAATAGCATTAGAGTATGACTTGTATTGTCTACGGTAGTTGTCAGGGCGACGGAATAGCATTAGATTATGACTTGTTTTGTCTACGGTAGTTGTCAGGGCGACGGAATAGCATTAGAGTATGACTTGTATTGTCTACGGTAGTTGTCAGAGCCGACGGAATAGCATTAGAGTATGACTTGTATTGTCTACGGTAGTTGTCAGGGCGACGGAATAGCATTAGAGTATGACTTGTATTGTCTACGGAATAGCTATAGAGGCTGGAGGTAAAAAGTGTCTACGATAAGTTTTCATGCATGCCGATGCAATAGTTGCACAACTCAAGGGGTCAATGCATGCATCTTTGATGACCTCTGCTCTGAATCTGAGCCATCCTTCTCGCAGTATAACCACATCATTATCACAATATAATTCCATCTCTTTATGGAAATCAAAGGCATTATGGCGTACTGTCTCATACTAAGTCATGAATCTCTCTCTCTCTCTCTTTGGGAGACATTTGATCACACCTGTACATTTCGGGACCAGGATAAGATCCAATATAATGTCGATTCTCCTCAGACGTGAAGGAATTCGGAAACCATCCTTTCACAGAGTTTTCAAAACCCCAATGCCTCTGGCGTTTGAGCCAATCTCATGGGCAAGAAACTTAAACTGTCAATGTATCTCTGGTTGAAGGCTGGGTCTACAAAACACAAGATTTGACTACCTTGGGCTATGACATTGGGTGCAACACCTTGTTGGCATTAGAGAGGGTAGTGTGTACGGCCCAGTACATCACTGGGACCAAGCTTCCTTCCATCCAGGACCTCTATACCAGGCGGTGTCAGAGGAAGGCCCAAATAATTGTCAAAGACTCCAGCCACCCTAGTCATAAACTGTTCTCTCTGCTACCGCACGCCAAGCGGTACCGGAGCGCCAAGTCTAGGTCCAAAAGGCTTCTTAACAGCTTCCACCCCATTTTTACACTGCTGCTACTCTCTGTTTATTAACCATAGTCAATTTACCTCTATCTGCATGTACATATTACCTCAATTACCTCGACTAACCGGTGCCCCTGCACATTGACTCTGTACCGGTACCCCCTGTATATATAGCCTCACTACTGTTATTTTATTGTTGCTCCTTAATTATTATTATTATTTTTTATTTATTTTTTACTTCAGTTTATTTTACTAAATACTTTCTTAACACATTTTTTTCTTAAAACTGCATTGTTGGTTAAGGGCTTGTAAGTAAGTATTTCACTGTAAGGTCTACACCTGCTGTATTTGGCGCATGTGACAAATACCATTTGATTTGATTTGATCAAGGGATTGGAATGAAGATAGGAATCACGGGATCTAGAATTGTGAGCTATAAAAGTGAAGTTTTGTACTGGGGTTTTCAGAAACGTTTCAGAAAGAGTAGTGCACCATTGGGGTCCTCTGCCGACCACTTTTCACCCTTGAAAGTCATGGTAGATACAGAAATAGGCAGATGAACCCCTGATTGCTGATTACTCTCAAAGTCATAAACACACATTTCTCTGAATGTTCATCTTCATCTGATGGTTGAAGGTAGCACTCATGTTCCAATTCTTGAGCCACTTCTGGGTCTCTGCTTTTCAAAGGCCCTTTACAGATAGGGCAGTGTAGGACACCATAGACGTGAGGTTGGGGGTTGTCTAATTTAAGGGTGGGGTTAGCTCGTTAATTTGTTTAATTAAGGAGCTAAGTTCTGCGAGTACCTGTGATAATGTGTCCTCATTTGTATGTTATAGGAGGTGTGTGTTGTTGTGTAGGGGTTGGTCCTAGATCTTTCATTTGTTTGATTAAGGAGTTTAGTTCTAGGGTTATTCTAGAAGTATCCATGTTACATACGGCTATGTCGTTTGTTTGGGCGTTTTTTAATCAGATTGCTGCTTATCAAACTTGGCATGTCTTTCTTCCAGAAGCCTATGTCTTGGATGTACTGACGTTTTAGCAAAGCAACCATACGTTTGTGTAACTGGACATTTCTGGCTTTCAGAGCCCTGTAAAAGGCTGTGAGAAACCTATCTTGAAGATCTATATAGATGCAGTAATCAGTATATCATCATCATCTTCCTCCTCTTCCTCCTCTTCCTCCTCTTCCTCCTCTTCCTCCTCTTCCTCTTGTTGTATTGGGTCTGCCTGTATAGGCCTTGGAGGAGCCCCAAAAAACAATAGAATAAACAATTTAAGAAAATAGTGTATTAAAATAATAATAATAATAATAATAATAATAATAATAATAATAATAATAATAATAATAAATACATTATAAGAATACATAAAAACAAATATTTAATTTTTAAAATAATAACACAAAATATATAATGCTTTTTTAAACAGTTAATTTATTATGTGTTAACATATCAATATATCCTAACTCACTGTTTCTGTTTCTCACTGTTCGGACTTGGGTTACAGTGAAATAGCCGTCTGTTTGTTGACTAAACCTGTTTTTCTGTGGAGTCATGGAAGGCGTGTTTTCTTCCCACTGTCCATTGTCTGAGTCTGAGTCTTTTTACAAAAATAATAATCATAATATTGTTTTTAACATAGTCATTAAAAGTTATAACTATAATAAAACAGACCATATCCATAAAGAGCATGTTCTTCAATCCAGTCGTTTTCAGACCAATCCTTCTCCTCGGTCAAAGGTGAAGCCATTCTGTCAACTTGAACTATGTGTCTGTGGAGCCGTGCTGGACTTTGAAATAGTGTCGGTGCCCTATTATATACTGAACGCCTCGGGGGTTTGGAGGCGTGTCTAGGTATGACAATCCCTCTGTTCTTGGGTTGGTTTGAGTTTCGTCTATGTCAAAGCCTGCTGTACAGAAAGAGAGGAGAACGTCGTTTTCACAATCATTCAAGCAGTCATTCAACGGAGGAGTCCATAATGCCTGGGTTGAACGCTGTACACGCTTCTACATGGAGTGTCAGCTGTAAACACAAGATTAGGTTTTTAAAACATAGTACACCTTTTGTTTATTGCTTATTATATAGAGATTATTACCCATTTAAATGTTGACTCACGTCTAAAATATCTTGATGGCGAGTGACTGAGTAAAGATACAGCTTCTGTCTGTTGTTCCTCAAACTCGTTATCCTCTATAACAATCACTTCTGTTTGTGGTGCTGCTTCTTGATCCACATCAATGACTTTGGGTACCTCCTGCATGAATATAGGGTAACCTGTAGAATTTACATAATTTTACAATATACATTTTTTACATAAAAATACTGATATTTTACATAAAATTCAATATAGTAATAATATTAATTAATAGAAAGGTTCAGAACTTTTGTAAAACATCACAGTACAGTAGAAAATATATGGCAAATAGAAATCCTATATGGATGGTGTTAAGAGATAGATGGGTGGTATTGAATGGAGTTGAAGGATGGGACTAATAACAACTAACAACAAATAATAACAAGATAACTAATAATGTAAGCATACTGTGTCCATAATAAGTATATAGGTTGTAGGTTGGGAGCTTTTGGGAAAGAGCACAGTTAGAAAGATATGGCATATAGAAGCAAACCTGGATGGACATCATGAAAATGATCGGAGAGGTTGAGAGTAGAAGAAGTTCAGGAGCAAAAACAAACAAAATATAATTATTGTAAAATTGACTGTGTCCATAAAATGTATATAGTAAGTATAAGCTGGAAGTAGTAATAAAGGGGAATATATTTTTTAAAAGAATATGTACTGTATGTATGTACAGTGAGGGAAAAAGTATTTGATCCCCTGCTGATTTTGTACGTTTGCCCACTGACAAAGAAATGATCAGTCTATAATTTAATGGTACAGTGAGGGAAAAAGTATTTGATCCCCTGCTGATTTTGTACGTTTGCCCACTGACAAAGAAATGATCAGTCTATAATTTAATGGTACAGTGAGGGAAAAAGTATTTGATCCCCTGCTGATTTTGTACGTTTGCCCACTGACAAAGAAATGATCAGTCTATAATTTTAATGGTACAGTGAGGGAAAAAGTATTTGATCCCCTGCTGATTTTGTACGTTTGCCCACTGACAAAGAAATGATCAGTCTATAATTTTAATGGTAGGTTTATTTGAACAGTGAGAGACAGAATAGCAACAAAAAAATCCAGAAAAAAGCATTTAAAAAATGTTATAAATTGATTTGCATTTTAATGAGGGAAATAAGTATTTGACACCTTCTCAATCAGAAAGATTTCTGGCTCCCAGGTGTCTTTTATACAGGTAACGAGCTGAGATTAGGAGCACACTCTTAAAGGGAGTGCTCCTAATATCAGTTTGTTACGTGTATAAAAGACACCTGTCCACAGAAGCAATCAATCAATCAGATTCCAAACTCTCCACCATGGCCAAGACCAAAGAGCTCTCCAAGGATGTCAGGGACAAGATTGTAGACCTACACAAGGCTGGAATGGGCTACAAGACCATCGCCAAGCAGCTTGATGAGAAGGTGATAACAGTTGGTGCGATTATTCGCAAATGGAAGAAACACAAAAGAACTGTCAATCACAAAATCAGCAGGGGATCAAATACTTTTTTCCCTCACTGTATGTGTGTATGTATGTGTGTATGTATGTGTGTATATATGTATATATATATATGTGTGTATATGTATGTGTATGTGTATTATCTCCCGAGTGGCGCAGTGGTCTACTAGAGATCCTGGTTCAAATCCAGGCTCTGTCGTAGCCGGCGCGCGACCGGGAGACCCATGGGCGTGGCGCACTTTGTGCCCAGCGTCGTCCAGGGTAGGGGAGGGAATGGCCGGCAGGGATGTAGCTCAGTTGGTAGAGCATGGCGTTTGCAACGCCAGGGTTGTGGGTTCGATGCCCACGGGGGGCCAGTATGGAGAAAAAAATTAAATAATGTCTGCACTCACTCACTCTGGATAAGAGTGTCTGCTAAATGACGTAAATGTAAATATGTGTGTGTGTATATATATATAAAAAACATGGGGGACTGGAAGTGATGCAGACAATTACATTGATGGAAGTTACAATCTATCTGCAATATTAAGCTGATCTACCCCCTTAAAAAAAAAATTGTATGTCATCCAGTCTTAAAATGTCTGCAAAAACCAAATATAGAAATACTGTTAAATATTTTAAAAACCATTGTTATACATTGAGTGAATTGTTATCCATTGAGAGAGGGATATAGAATAGTATACTATCGTGCTAGGTAATTATTTTCTACAACTGTGATGTAACTGAACATCCACTAGGTGGAGCCAGTGGTCCACTCTTGATTAGACACTTCACATAAAATAGAAATTTGTTTGGTAAAAACAGTAGGATAAATACATATGTAGGTAGATATATATATATATATATATATAATATTATACTAACATTCTAGATACACACACACACACACACACACACACACACACACACACACACACACATACACACACACACATAATCAATTGACTAGTAATTTTTCTATAACTGTGATGTAACTGTACATCCACTAGGTGGAGTCAGTGGTCCACTGTTGAGTAGAGACTTGGTTTGGCATGCATTTTCATGGTTATTGAGACAGCTGTGTGTGAAAATCTTCACTGTTGAATCGTCCAGTTGGAAAATGTAACCTATATGGCCTCCACTCATATCAATCCCACCATTAAAACAATCAGGTGCATCACAAAGAATGGCATCGATGGTTTTGTCCTTGTGGACCAGACATGAAGGACACAACACACCTAGAATTGGTCTAGGAGACGTGTTTTCTAACACTTACTAAGACTTACTTATAGTCTAACACTTACTTTTACTCAGGCAGACCTACCCAGAAATTACTTTTTCATTCTACAAGGGGTCACAAGCTCACTACACAGCAGCTCCATAAGTTCACTACAAAAATTTCCAACTGTTTCACATTTTTCAAACAGTTCAAACTTTAAGTTCAACTAGGTCAGTACACGACACATCAATCACCAGGCCATTACTTTTTATTTCAAACATGTTGTAGAGGGTTCGTTGCACAGTGCTGATATTGTCTTATTCTTAAACAAACTTTAAACTTTAGAAAATGCCACAGACAACGGCTTCTGAGTATATGTAAAATATCTTTAGTTATGCAATTGCAGGCAGAAGTTAATACAGAGTCAACAGGATTTGTATCGCTCTTCATACGTTCTGCAAATTGTCCAAGACAATCTCTGCTTTTCATCCAAGCACGCCCCTCCCTGGCAGATCAGGAGCCACCATGTTTTTTTTTTTGTGGAAGCAACGAGAAATTGAAACAATCCAGGTCTACCTGTTCCTCCAGTTGATCTCTATCCCATGTCCTTGACTACACGCCCAGACCAGCTGCAGGGAGCTAGAGGGAACCATGCTTACCAAAAGCACAGCATTGGTAGTTAAGAAATGTCTCTGCTATTGTTAAGCATATTCATTGTTAACTATTAATATTGAACAAATCAGGTAAATATGTGCTGTTTCTCTCACAACATAATAGATCATATATTCCCCATCAATGTGCTTTACTTCAAAGAAACAGCTGCACTATAAAGTTACATAAGCACACCCTAAATAGTGAAGAGAACGTCCGGACAGGATGTCCTTAAAAGGTCATAAACACAGGACACAGGAAAACTCACCAATCACTTTTTGACAGCAACCGTCTACTATATTCTCTCTCACAGGAGTCTGTGAAACAAGACAGTTGGAGATTGAAATATTGTATGTGTATTCACCTCCCCCAACCGCTCTGTTCACTCAGACAAACAAACCAGACTGCAGTTTCCCACGCAAGAATTGACTTCAAATCCTAAATTACTTGATATCTTTCAGAAATACATAATTTTCCCCCCTCATAATTCCATAGGTCTATAGGAGTGTCCCAGGTTTCCATTACAACCATTTCTAGTGCATATTGTATATGGTTTCAATATCTTACTTTCAGATTTGATAAATAACAGATTATAACATGAAATGCTCAGTGTTGATTTTAAATTTAAACATTAACAGTCCACAAAAATGGTGTGTAAAACATTATGTTGGCTTGGCTGATAAAAAGGGTAGATTGAATTTCTCTTGGCAGTTGTGGCTCCCAGGTCTACAGCCAATCAAGGACTAGTGTCGTGTATGAAGATTATGACTAGTCTTGAGGGACAAAGAAAAACTGTTTATCTTAGTTTAAATGTAGCAGTTGTAGGGTGACGCCCCAGGGGAGACCGGTGATTGGACGAAAGAGGGAGCAACCCATTTTTGCCATTGTTTATAAGTAGGAGCTAGACAAAGGGGGGGTCAGAAGCATTAATTTGGGACGGTGCTTCTCCAGACATCGCGGGTCTGTAACTTATGCTGTAAACTTGTGATACGAATAAAAACTTCTAATCACGGTACAGTCTAAGCGGACTCTTTGTTTGACAAGCAATAACCACCAACAGCCGACGCGACACGACACAATGGGGGCTCGTCCGGGATTCTGATTGCATCGTTCTTGGTTCCCTTCCTGAGTCGCGAGTTGACTACTGCCCAAGCCGGCTTTAAAGGTGAGATTACTCACAAAATTTGGGCATTAGTTATTCCGCTGATTCATGAGAGGGCATTGAAGGTGTACAGTTAAAAGTACTTGGGTCGTTGTTGATGTGGCGTTATTGCTGTCGACTAGGAGTCTGTAATAATTATTCTAAAATGTGGTTGCATTGGTAAACGGTAAATAATAGGAAGTCTAGAACAATGGATTGGTAGTGAATAAAGGCAGGAATACGTATACATTAGGGGCATTGTGGATCTGTGAAAGACCTCGAAATGGGGCGACTCTTAGGAGTGGGCCGTAAATCCTTGCAACGCGCTAGGTGTTGTCAGGTTAGTTCTAGGAACTATGAGGTGGACGGTTATATTGTAAGTTATTCTCATCTTGTAGTCGACGGGGTATTTGCATGGGGTAGCCGCTCATATAATATCCATAACTTACGGCAGCATAAAGTTAGAATGGGATAAATGGACAATGATTTAGGCACAATGCAAGGTTACTTAGGGCGTGGTAGGCCACAGTTAGCTAAAGGCTAAGGCTAATGTTAATGCTAAATGCTGGATTGGGTTTCATGCCACATTGTACATAGCGGCTAATGCTAAATGCTAAGGCTAAATGCTAATTGTGTTGCGTGCTACATGCTAACGGGTGTCCTTAGAGGTGTCATTGCGATGGACTAAGCCTCTTAAAATATGTCGGTGTGTGTGGAATTCAGAGTTCTACGCAAATGTGAGCTCTGTTAAATGTTATTGTCTGACTATAAGTGTAAAATAGGGAACTGAGGTAGAACGCTGGCGTTCTATTGTTGGGCAATCGTATGGTTAAATGGATTTGCGCATGCGCTTGATTTTACGGCACTAAAACTACAACACGAGGAGATTTGCTAAAACTACAACACGGGATTGTGGGTAAAGGGTCATATTTCTGTGGGGTTGTGTGCTCAGGGGGAGACAGAGAAATAGCCACAAAGAGGAGAGATTTGGACACGAATCTTCTAATCGTTAAAGTGACTATTGTTCGAAAAGGAAACTATTTGTTGAGATGTAGTGAATTTATAAATTAGATATATGTTGACAGATATAATAAATTAAATTAAAAGACGATTAAAATAAATAAAAATTAAATAAAAAATGTTATTGAGCTATTTAGTCCTGAATTAAGTCTTATAGCGAATATGAGTGGGGGAATATTGAATGTGGATAACTTAGTTAAGTGTATAAACTTTAAATACTTGTCCGTCCCGTTTTGTTCCCTTGTCATATGAGAGGCGATAGGACGAGAGCAGAGGAGAGAGAGAGGAGGGGCTGACGTGCGTCACGTGACAAGGTGTGACGCAGGCAGAGGATCAGTCAAAATCAGGCCAGTGCTTTTTTGTTTACAAATCTTCCCCTACAGGATGTTTGATGTTATGACAATTTCGCAGACGCTTGGCAACAGACTGATCATTTGAATAAAATGTGCATTTTGGAGTCTCTGTACATTACTTGGCTTGATTAGGGGTTCGGTTGGAAAGCAGGTACTGACAGTATTCTGTGAAATTAAGATACTTGGGTGCATATTAAACAATGGAATTTATGAGTGTGGTAAGGTTGTAGATTGGAAGTCGTTGGTTTTTGGGATTGCTGTGAAGTTGACTACTTGTATTCACTTTCCGGAGGGGTTATGGTAAGTGGGCCACTAATCAATAGAATTGGTAAAAGATTGGTTTTCATTATTCATAATTTTTAATTAATTTTTGATTGATTTTTTAATTGATTTTTTATTTAATTAGAAATATTTTTTTAATAAAAATTTTAATTGAATTTTTAATATTCATATTTTTATTGATTATTTAAAAAATAACAAAAAAAAAATCTTTTTTTTTTTTTTTTTTTTGGGGGTTGTTTGGGTTATAGTAATAATTAAAGGGGGGAAGCCATAGGCTATATAGGCTAAAATAAAATATTTCACAATAAAGGAATATAAAAGAGTAGTTACAATGGGGAGAAAGGACAGCAAGGCTATGAAAGTTATTACACCGGTTGATATAGTGGAACATAGTAATCCTTTAGTTAAGGGTATTGCGAGGTTATCCGGCAAATGGAACAAACGTTGGCCTGACATTGAACAACAATGGCCAGTGGAAGGGACTCTTAACCCTGACGTCATCAACATCATGAAAGTGCTTCTGTCAATTTACAAGGCAGATCAGAAGAAGGGAAACCAAAAGGAACGACGTAAAGAAAAGAGACAAAGGGAGCTGGGTGTTCTTAAGCTGTTTGAAGATGAAGGACAAAAACTGATGAAAGATTCCAACGATAAGGGAAGCAAAGGTATGGAGAAAAGGCCAAAGGAAGAGAAGTCGACAGAGAAACTAAGGGTAGAAGTCAGTATACCTTTCTCACATACGGATTCGGCGAAAAGACCCCCACCTTATGAGAAGGAAGTAGAGCTTAGGGATGCTTATCCTCAGCTTCCAGTGATCCTCCAGCAGGGTGATTATTACATCAGAGATGAAGATGAACGAATAATAGAGAGAGGACAAGCAGAAACGACCATAAAAATGCATCCAAGCTCCAAAAGTAAAAAGAAAATGAGAAGTTTGGAAACTAAGGGTGGAATGAGGTTAAGTAGGATGAAACTGGATGAGGACGATGATGATCAGAGTGATTTAGAGGGGATCATGGGTGGATATGATCCTGTGATCAAACGGAGGTTGGCCAGAACGGAGAGAAGGGGTGAGGAAGGTTGGAAGAAGAAGGATACAATATATTCCAGGGCTGAGGAAGGTTTGAAGAAGAAGGATACAATATATTCGAGTTCTGAGGAAAGCAAAGATGAAGAAAGCGATAAAGAGGAGACTAAAGGTGCTGTGTATTCGAAAGGAGTTTATCCTGCAAAGACTGGCACAGAAGAAATAGAAGGACCTATAGACCGATGCTTATCAGAACTGGAGAACGCGAGGACTTTAGGAGAGGTAAGAGAGCTAGAGGAAGAACTCCAGACGCTGAGGATACAGAAGGAGAAACAGCTGAAAAAAGAATCCAAAAAAGGTGAGACAAAATATGCATTAAGGTCAAGGAAATAGACCACGAGCAAAATGATACCAGTTATCATTCGAGGTCAAAACTTTGAATATAAGCCGTTGCAAAATACCGATATGTCAAATATACTTGAGAAGCTGCCTATTCTTCAAAATGGGGCCTATCCTTGGATTTTGAAATTGGAAGAAATTACGGTGGGAACACAGTCAGCCATAGGAGACGTTAAGAGACTGTTGGCTAATCTCATTGGGATTCCAGATATGGAAGAAGTCTTTCAGAGAGCTGGACTCATTAGATATGTAGGGACTTCAGTGAACGATCCTGAATTGTTGGCTGCAAGTAGGAATCGTCTGTGGAGAGCATTGAAAGATACATTTCCAACAAATGTGCATCCTGATAATATTCTGATTGACCCACTAGGACAACAAGAAAATCCGAGAGCCTATGTGTCAAGAGTTCATCAAGTGTGGAGAAATATTACTGGAAATGATCCAGATGTGAGTCAAATTGAGCAGTCAATTTTGAGAGCTAAACTGCAAATGGGACTGCCCTCACCAGTAAGAATCAAACTTGCAGAAGTGGTTGGACTTGGAAGCATGACAAAAGGCGTCTATACCGATCATATAGCCCATCAAGTGGATCTGTACAGGAAAAAGGAACACAATCAGAAAGAACAGGACGAAGAAACTCTCAGAAAACTCAATCAAATACAACTGGGGGAGAATAAAAAGGATAAGAAACAAGCTTTGGTTATGCAGAATCAGTGTGCACCAAATCAACAATCACTGCCACAGCTTCAACCAGAACAGGTCCAACCGCAATTGTACCAGCCACCAATGGCGGCACCCCGTTGTTTCATATCCACAGCCAATTTCTGGACAGACACAGAATTGGAGAGGAAGAGGACGAGAAGGCTTCAAGGAAGAGGAAGGTTTCAGCCACACTTCCAGCAATCTCAAGATGTGTGTTATAATTGTGGACAGGGTGGTCACTATGTCCGGGACTGCAATTGGTCAGGAGGAAAAATCAGAGGGGAATTTCAGAGGAAGATACAGGGGCCAGTCAAGATCATCTGGAGGACCGGTGAACCCCTACAGGGGTCCGGAGCAAGGATTCTAGAGGTGCCTAGATGATCCGAAAGGGGGTGTCAGCTGGTAGCATCAGGACCGGAAAAAGACCCAACAATTGAGGTGAAAATAAACAACCCGACCATTGGAAGTGATGGCGGATAGCGGAGCTGCGTTCACCTGTGTTCGGCCTGAAGATGCTACACATCTCCCTATGTCCAATCAACTCATTAGGACAATCGGATTTGAAGGAGTAAAACAGCTGATTCCTCTTACGGAACCAATTGAGCTCTGCTATAAAGATCAGAAAATTACAATACCCATACTGGTATCAGAACACACACCTGTTGCATTATTGGGAAGAGATGCATTGTGTAAGTTGAACTGTACAATAAGATGTACACCAGACGGCTGTCTGATAGAAATGCCAAAGGAAAATGTTTACCAATTGTCGATGATGACAGAGATGGATTCGTCTTCAGTATTCTGGATTGGAAATCTCAGTGAAGATTTTATGAAGCAGGCTAAGATATGGGAAAGATTTATTGTTGCAAATATGCCGGATGCGGAAGCTTCCGGAATATCCATTCCATTGTACGCTCAAGTATTTCAAGAAGGCTGCCCAACCACACTCAGAGGAATGGTTGAGTCATCAACCGAAGAATGTTCAACTTAGCTCAAGTTGCATTATTTTAGGACCACAAGGAGCAGCTATGAAGATAAACACAGACGACTATCTGAATAAAGAATTTGAGATTGAGAAGAGTGTGCCACATGTTACCTTGTTGGTTTTGGAAGGCTATGAGCAAAAGCAAATAGGAGAAATGATGACAGAAGCAGAGAAACTTAGTTTCAGACCAATGAAAGAGAATTTGAGCGATCTGGAGAAGTGAAGATCAACGATTTCTTAAAATAATGATTTCGGCTCCAGGACAAGGAGAGCCACAGGCTGTAGGAATGACACATGAATCTATTTGCAATATGAAGATGGATTCAGACTCTATGAAAGAGGAGATGTTGCAACAAGTTCCAGAAGGGTTGTGGTCTCAACATAGTACCGATATTGGACTTGTGAAATCAGCCCAACCTGTGAAAGTTGAACTTCGACCAGGAGCCAGACCTCCATGGAAAAATCAGTATCCATTGAAAGATGAAGCAATCCAAGGGATTTAACTACAAATTGAAGGACTTTCGAAAGCAGGTGTTTTAAGGACAACAAAAAACCCTCGGAGTAACACGCCTTTGTGGCCTGTGGAAAAACCAGATGGAACTTATCGTGTGGTTCATGATTTGAGAGCAGTGAATGAGGTAGTGACTGACTTTCCAGCAGAAGTGCCAGACCCTCATACCTTGTTAGCCCAAGTTCCTCCTGATGCGACACATTTTACAGTACTAGACTTATGTGGAGCATTTTTCAGTGTTCCACTTAGTGTAGAGAGTCAGAATTTATTTGGGTTCACATATAAGGGACAATTCTATGAGTACAGTAGAATGCCACAGGGAAATACCGGCATTCTCCTCATATCTTCAATAAAGTACTGAAGGAGGATTTGGTAGGGATAGATCAGATATTGCAGAGCACTGTCATTCAGTACGTGGATGATATAATGATTTGCTCACAAAATAAGGAAACATGTCATAGAGACTCAATTAAATTACTACAGGTATTGGCAGAAAAGGGGCATAAGGTTTCACAGAAAAAGCTGCAATATTGCCAGGAGAAAGTTGTATATTTAGGTCAAAACATAACTCATGGCCACAGAAACATTTCGGACAGGCAAGTGGAAACTATTCGTAAGGCTCCGAAGCCTAGAACGGTCAGGAGAGAGATGACATTTCTGGGTATTGCTGGTTATTCCTCAGCTTGGGTAGAGGATTATACTAGTTTGATGGCACCTTTGAGAGCTATGGTTAGGGGTACTGAGAGTGGTCAACTCCATAGCAATCTTTCCTGGACACAGGAAGGCCATGTGGCATTTGAAACGATCAAACAGAGGTTGCAGGAGGCACCTGCACTTACACTGCCAGATTACTCGAATAACTTTTTGCTATATGTGTCTACTTCTACTGGAGGTAGATATGCGTGTGCGGTTCTTTGTCAACCGACAGGCACGGGGACGAATCCTCAGCCTATTTCCTACTACTCTACTGCTTATTCAGAGGTAGAACTAGGGTTACCACTGTGCTACAGAGCAATGGTGGGAGTATATTCAATGTATGACAAAGCATCATCGGTCACGATGGGCTACCCAGTAACAATTCTTACCCATCATAGTCTCAGAAATCTTCTGAACTATGGGAAATATACATTGACTATGCCTAGGCTCAGAGACTATCATAGGCTCTTAGAGCAGGAAGATGTCACCCTAGTGAGGTGTGATACAGTAAATCCAGCCGAGAGTTTACCAACTTCAGAGGATGGTGAGCCACATGATTGTGTCCAAGAAGCAGAAAGATATTCGAGGCTTAGATCAGATTTACAAGCCTTTCCATTACGTGAGGCAGACCTGGAGTATTGGACTGATGGGTCTTGTTATCGGGTGGGAGAGAAATTATGTGCTGGTTATGCAGTAGTTAGAGGCAGAGGAACGGGATTTGTTGTGGAAAAGGCTGAAGTAATACCACAGCCTGCGTCTGCACAACTTGCTGAACTTATGGGGCTAACAGAAGCATGTTTGTTAGCAGAAGGAAAGCGAGTAACCATATACACTGATTCAGCATATGCACATAGTGTATGTCATTTGTTTGGGGCAGTATGGAAAGGTCGAGGGTTTAAAAAAAACGGATGGTTCTCCGATACAACATCATGCGCAGATAATGAAACTGTTGCATGCTATGATGAAGCCTAAAGAGATAGCGATAGCTAAGTGTGCAGCTCACAAGACAGATATGTCAAGAGTGACACAAGGGAACAAAGCTGCTGATGAAGCTGCAAAAGCCGTCGCAGGAGCGGATAAATTGGGAAAGGTTTTTCTGGTCACTCATGTAGTGGACTTGGAAGACAAAATTACGCTCGGGATGTAATTTTGATGCAAGAAGCTGCTTCTATGATCGACAAACAGCTATGGCTAGACCGAGGAGCGGTCAAAGATGCTACTGGTCTGTGGAGAAACCATGAGGGGTTGATAGTAGCGCCTCTAGACCTCTTAGGTCTGATGATTCAGGAAGCACATGGGTTAGCTCATGTTGCGAGGGGGAGGTTAACAGAAAGATCACAAAGGAATATGGTTTTTGGGCTCCATATTTGTTTGAACAAATTGATTATATGATAGGAAGGTGCACTATCTGTCTTAAAAATAATGTTCGAAGAGGGATAACTGTTCATCCAGGTTACATTCCTACACCAAGGGGTCCTATGCGTGAGTTGGTTATTGACTTTGTTGATATGAGAAAACCAGTTGATGGGAAAAGATACATGTTGGTGGTTGTAGATAGATTTTCACGATGGACGGAAGCTTGTCCAACCAAGCGTAAGGATGCTCAGTCGGTTGCCAAGTTCTTGTGTAAAGAAGTCATAAGCAGGTGGGGATTACCCGATCGAATATCCTCAGACAATGGAAGGGCATTTGTGGACAAATCAGTTAAATTGATGTTGCAAAAATTGGGAATTAAGCAACGTCTTGGAGCAGTTTATCACCCACAAAGTCAAGGGATGTGTGAAAGAATGAACGGTGTCTTGAAAAATCGCATTGTGAAAATTTGTCAACATACAGGTCTAAACTGGATAGCGGCGCTTCCTTTAGCACTAATGGTGTGTCGCTCAAGTGAGTTACGTGATCTACGTATGACACCCCATGAGTTGGTAACAGGAAGAAGGATGCCTACGCCTTGTTTGCGAACAAGCGGAAAGGGTCCAAGCTTGGCTCTGTTGGAAGATGAAATGAGAGGCGACGTTACATATATGGCCAATTTTCATAAAAAGTTGTCCACATATGTTTCTGACAGGCAAAGACAAGAAGAGGTGCAGAAGGCGCTTGAGGAGGATAAGAGGAATACAGTACAACCGGGAGACAAAGTATTCGTAGAAGGTATTCAGAAGGAAGTGGTATAACGAACGTCGTGGAAGGACCATTTGAAGTGGTTCGTAGTACTGGAACAGCTGTCCAGGTTAAGGGGTCTCCTACGTGGTATCATTTGTCAGATTGTGTTAAAGCACCTACAGAAGAGGTGCCACGCGCGAGAGAGAGAGGATGGAGATAGGGGAGAACAGGAAGAGGGAGAGATTGTCAATGTTGGGGTTAACGTTGATAATGGTGACACTTCTGATGATGCCAGAGATGACTATGCAGGGGATGGAAAGGAAAGGGGATTTGGGGAAATTGATTTCCAATACGTCCCAGAAGCAACAGGGAATATTTCAGTGGAATGTGAAGCAGCAGAGACCACCAAGGGCAACTCTGTTACAGGAGAAGCTAGTGATTCAGTTAGACAAAGTAGGCCTAGACCAGTTAGGGAGAAAAGTCAGACCAAACGTTACGAAAACTAGGGATGAAGTAACAACAATAACATCAACACTTCAGTCTGTTATAACAACAGTGGGAAGCAATTTAACTCTTTCAACATTGACAGTTATTAAAGCCATAAATATATCGCATTCGATTACAAGGGGAACCAATAGCTCCAGCACCAATTTTAGAAGAAAAGACTGTTATTAAGGTTAGGAGGGGTGAGACAGCTCATCTTCCGTGTAGCTGTGAGAGATGGAGTGGGGGAGGGGACGTTCCTCCCACATGGAGAGATAATTATGGAGAAGAAGTATTGTTATCAGGACCAGATGTAGAAGCGGTGCCCCCTAGTCAAAGGGGAAGTATATTTTGTACAACAATATGGAGGGGAAGAGGGTTATGAGTGATTGTTCACTTATTTTGCGTAATGTTACAGAGAAAGATCAGGGAGAATATATGTGTACTTATCTAGTGCAAGCATTAAAATGTGTTCCGGTTAAGAATTATTGGTTAAAAGGCTATGTAATTCGTAAAGTAACGATTATAATGGAAGAGTTGAGGTCTGTTGTAGCCTCCACGGTCACCAAAGGAGTTCAGGATAAGTTTATCACAGTAGTCACTCCAACAATGAATAATACACAGAGTATATCGGTAACTTTCCCACTAGAAGTAATTAAGGGTGTTAATTCATCAACTAAATCAACTACTTTAATGGTAACTTTGGAAGGATTTAATGGTACGACGGCAATAACAAATGTAGGGAGTATGACACCGACGCCGACAACAACTTTTCTGAAAGTAAAGGATGTAGCAGGAATGACTCAGCAAATAGTGGTAGAGAGCAATATAGGTTCATCTGAAATAGTACAAGATAATATCATGGAGGTACAGGATGAGGTCTTTGAGTTCAACATAACATCAGAAGATACATCTGATCAATACCGCTCGTTAGGGAAAAGAGAAGCTAAATGGAAAGCATATGGATTTGATTAGTCTGTTTTGAAGATTAAAGATCAATGGGCAGTGAGAAATCTTTGGTTCCAGCAGTTAACTCATTCTGTAAGATCAGTGAGGAATCTTGAGGGTCCATGTCTGTTGAGAATTCCAGCACCAGAGACGTGGGGGTTCCATTTTTGAGACGGTCGCTCAACCGCTATCAAGTGTGTGTCAGTCCTATGCGTTGTCATGGCTGTTGTATCAGCAACGAGCATTGACAGATAAAGTAATGTCGTTGGCAAAACATTTGTTTAAGCCTAGGTTTAGGTGTTCTTGGTTAAATGAATTACCCTATGTGAATTTGTTGGATGGTAAGGAAAGTCAGATAACAGCGAACCCTGAAGCATTTGAGGTGAAAGCCGTGAGGGCTAAAAGTTGTTTTTGTTCTAATAAAACATATGATGTAAAGGGTATGTTCATGGGAATATCAGATTGTGATGATTATATGATGACTTTGGATAAGCATGAACATAAGATTAGAGATGACAAATATAATGTAACTTTTTATGTACCAGGTAGTAAGAGGAGCAGGACTTTGATGGTGAAAGATCAACTTTTGCCTGGCAATGTGACTATTGGGAATTTTAGAGATATTTGGTGGGTTTGTGGCGATAAAGCATATATATTCTTACCCTATGGATGGACAGGATGTTGTTACATGTCGACGTTGAAGCTTCCATATGAGGCTTTTACTATTAAAAGAGGGGTAGCACCGAACACAGATCAATCTGAAACTAGAGTTGAAAATAGGGTGAAAAGAGATATGGCTACGTTTCATAGTCTTGAAGCCTACCATTGGAGAATAAGTCTGGGAGAGAAGTGGGGACTCTGTCTTTTCCATGGTATGGTGTAAAAATTTTTGGCAGATCATATTGATAATATTACATATACTTTGCAGGGGTTTGCGAATGAAACAATAAGAGGGTTTAACCTTCTGTCAAATACTCAAAGAAGTCACAGACTGACGCTGTTGAAACATGACATGGCTCTTGACTATATTTTGGCAAAACAAGGTGGCTTATGTTTGGCTATGAATCTGACGGGGGATGATTGTTATACTTTGATCCCAGATAGTTCCGATAATATCACGAGTGTTATAGATGCGTTGAAGAATATAAGGGATGCATTTGGTAGATCTGAAGGAGCTGGATGGTCAGCGAAGTCTTGGTTGCAAGATCAGTTAGGCCCAATAGGAGCAGCAGATTTTAGTTGCAGCGCTGATAGCGTTGTGTGTGATGTTTTGCTTTTGTACTTTGTTACTGACCTTTGCGAAAGCTATGATTTTAAGATGGGTTGGTGTTGTGATGCCTGGAGACAACACTCAGATGCCGTTGTTGACTGTTCCTGATCTGGATGAAGATGGACAAGGGGGTCTGGATGGAGTACTAATGGATAAATATCCTTTTTGATTATTTGATCATTTTTCAATTTTTTTTTTTTTTTTTTTCAATATTAGTGTGATTTTTAGTATGATTTTATGAATCAAATGGGGGAATAGGATAATGTGATTCATACATCATTTATATATCATTTTTATATTCTTAGTTGATATCATTTATATATCGGTATCATTTATATATAATTTTTATATTCTTAGTTGATATTGATGTTCAATTTGAAAGTGTTGTTTTGCAAAAGATACTGTTTGGTCTTTTCTTTTCTTCCAGAAGCATTTGGGGGAATATGTGGAGATTGAAATACTCAAACAAGGACAATATGAAAGGACAATGACTGGAGGAGATGAAACAAGGAGGGTGTGGAAAGGTTCCCATTCCATCATCAACAATCCATTGGAAGTCGAGACTACGGGGAGATGAAGTGTAGTGGACTACATTCCAGTGTCTGCAATGAAATATAGACATATTTGCATGTGTAATACATAATTTGTGTCTAACTGTATTCTTAGGTATTAATTTTTGTAGAATGATATTTGATGTTATTGGATACATGTGGGGATCTTAGATGTTTTTGTTTATTTCGTTGATGCTTAGGGACAGGGAGTCTAGGCAGGGAGAGGTCCACTGTAGGGTCCAATGGGTTGACCAGCCTTAGAGTGGAAATTTTTTGGATAGTATTTTGTTTGCAGGGGCTTACATGTGTATTTAATTGCATCATAGTTTCAAATGCATTTACATGGTTTATGAGTTTATCTGGAATATCTAGGTGGTTGCCTGGGGCAGAGGGACCGTGAGAGAATTTTACTGTCTTGATTGATGGATGGATATCTGGAAAGATGGCTGCCGGACAGGTTTTTCGCTCTCACACTCCATAAAGATTTGTTCATATTTCATAGTAATATATTCACACTTCATAAAAAGTTATTCATATTTCATAGAAAGGTATTTACACTCTAGAGGAGAATGTTTTTGGTTTAATGTTAAGGATACTCAATAAGACAACTTGTTACTGGTCATAATCCTATTCTGTTTGTTTTCGAGACTTTTAGTTAGTCTCGAAGGGGGGAAATGTCGTGTATTAGGCTTATGGAATGTTTATTATCTTAGTTCAAATGTAGCAGTTGGAGGGTGACGCCCCAGGGGGGATATGTGATTGGACGAAAAAGGGAGCAACCCATTTATTGCCATTGTTTATAAGTAGGACCTAGACAAAGAGCGGGCAGAAGCATTCAGATTAATTTGGGACGGTGCTTCTCCAGACACCACGGGTCTGTAACTTATGCTGTAAGCTTGTGATATTAAGAAAAGCCTCTAATCACGGTGCAGCCTAAGCGGACTCTTTGATTGACAGCAATAAGCCACCAACAGCCGACGGGACACGATATTGGCAATAGATCTTAGAAGGTGCCGGGTGTTATATGGCCCGAGTGTAACATGGTGATGTAGAACGCCATGGTTGCCGATAGCAGCACATGTTGTGACATCGCCACCTCGTTGACCAGGGACTTCAACAACGGCCCGCTGTCCAATCATGTTTCGGGCCTCTCCCTTCTCCTCTTTGTTAGATTGAAGCCTGCTTCATCGACAAAGATGAACTCATGGGGTCTGTCCAAGGATTCCAAGTCAAATATTGTCTGTGTAGAAATACAATATACTGTATGTAGGATTTTACAGAGACAGTGCTATACTGTAGAGTACAATTAGGCCTACTGTATGCACTTCTGATTCACATACATTGTATGTACTGAAGAGTAATGTCATTCACATAGTATGTGTTAGTACTGTAGACAATCTGGATTACAGTAAATGTTTCTAAATGTACACTCACTTGCACATACTGAGCTCGCAGTTCTTTCACCCTTGGTGAGTTGCGCTCAAAAGGTACTCTGTATAATTGTTTCATTCGCATCCTGTTACGACGGAGGACACGGTCAATTGTGGAAATGCTCACACTGTTCGATTCCCTGGAAGTGTGTGTTGTCTTGTATCACTCGTTCCTGGATTTCTCTGAGTCGTATTGCATTATCTTGAAGGACCATGCCAACTTTAACGGCCTCTTGCTCCCCAGTGAATATAGCTGTCCTTCCACCTGCATGTGGCAGCCTTGCAATTCTACAAAAAGTAGTTGTGCAGTTACAAAACATATTCATGCAGTACAATACATACAGTGATTCACTTTACAAACGTCTATTGAAACAGCTGCATATAGTGTAGTACAGTAAATTTGCAATTACAAAAATACAGTAGTACACTGTACCTGTTCTCTTCTCTGAATGTCCTTACTATGGTGGACACAGAAAATCGGCTCAAATTGGGTTGCACTCTAAGTCCTGCTTCCCTCATTGTCAGTCCATGGACAAGAACATGGTCTATGACTGTTGCTCGAATTTCATCAGATATTTCCACTCTTTGTCTTCCTCTTCCTCTTCGTCCTCCTCTTCCTCTTTCTTGCCCTCCTCCTCCTCTTCCTCCTCGTCGCCCACCTGGCATACGCACTCGTCCTCGTCCTCTCACATTGTTTCTTCTATCCATTCTCAGACTTTCTCCTTCCCACCTTCAACAACCTGTTTGCTCTCTGAACTGCCTTATATTGGTTGTGTCGCATCATTTGAAACAGGTTAAATCCATTTTGAGTGGCTGTGTTCAATCAATGACATGTGTTCTCTATTTGTGTTTGATTGTTGCCACTTGTGTTTACCAGTATGGATGACATGTGCATTAGAGTGCAAAATGTGTTTGGAGAATGAGAATGTGTTTAGAGTTTTGCTGAAAAGTCTAAGTGAGATCTGCAAATTGTGTTTTACCATGTGAAATGGTTTAAGGTATTGACAACAGACTGCATAATTAGCTAAATGAGTCCAGGCAACTGAGAACTTTGTTCAGCCAATGGGTTTTAGTGTTTTAGCAATTGAGAAAAACTGTAATGCCACAGGGGGCAACAGTGTCCAACTGATCAGGGAAACCCAGTTGGCAGGACGTTAATGCCACAGGGGGGACAACAGTGTCCAACTGATCAGGGAAACCCAGTTGGCAGGACGTTAATGCCACAGGGGGACAACAGTGTCCAACTGATCAGGGAAACCCAGTTGGCAGGACGTTAATGCCACAGGGGGGACAACAGTGTCCAACTGATCAGGGAAACCCAGTTGGCGGGACGTTAATGCCACAGGGGGACAACAGTGTCCAACTGATCAGGGAAACCCAGTTGGCAGGACGTTAATGCCACAGGGGGACAACAGTGTCCAACTGATCAGGAATCCCAGTTGGCAGGACGTTAATGCCACAAGGGGACAACAGTGTCCAACTGATCAGGGGAAACCCAGTTGGCAGGACGTTAATGCCACAGGGGGGACAACAGTGTCCAACTGATCAGGGAAACCCAGTTGGCAGGACGTTAATGCCACAGGGGGACAACAGTGTCCAACTGATCAGGGAAACCCAGTTGGCAGGGACGTTAATGCCACAGGGGGACAACAGTGTCCAACTGATCAGGGAATCCCAGTTGGCAGGGACGTTAATGCCACAGGGGGGACAACAGTGTCCAACTGATCAGGGAAACCCAGTTGGCAGGACGTTAATGCCCTGGCATTTGCTGCCCAGTAATAATGCTTAAAGATGGGGAGGCCTAAGACGCCACTTTCCTTGGGCTTTTGCAAGTGGGCTTTACGAATATCGATGGTTTTTGTAACCCCAGACAAATGACAAGATTGCCGAGTCCAAAGTCTTAAAAAATGATGAGGTAAGACAAATAGGAAGATTCCGGCAAAGATAATGTGTAACAAAGTGAAAATGTAAAGTTTCCATCAACCTGGGTGCAATGTAGACGTCAAAGAACGGCGCAGTTCCTGGTAGAGTAGTGGGTGAAACCATTCACTTCAGGAAAAGGGGTGATATAACTAAAGTTTCCTTTAATTTTGTGTTACTGAATTCATAAAAACATTTGCTGCCATTGTAGTAAGGTTGGTAATGCGAGAGGTCTTCGGACTTAGCATTTTTTGTACTATTTTCTTTTGAAAGAACAACTAGTGGGTTTGGAGTGCCTCTCCCCTATTTGGGAAGTTGGTCTGCCCGCTCCTCAGTCTGAGAGAGATATTCTGAGAGCAGGTTCGTGTTCCTCTGTATATAAAAACGGTTTAAAGCTGTATAACATAAGTGTTTTGGAAAACTGGTTCATATATCCTAAAGTCAATAGCAAATGTGGCTATGTATATATTTATTTTGCCGTTAATGTATTAACTTAATGTAACTATTTCATGCAGGTGAAACAAGTTTTTGCTGGCTTAGCTAGCAATGTTAATGATGAGCTAACTAGCACTGTTGGTCACTGCACTACAACGTCACGCTAGCTATTGCCAGCAGGTGACTTATTGAAACTAAGTGAATGTTTTATTTTCTTACTACCTTAAAAGGTTTATATAAAAGGGTTGTACCTGTGCTCTGTATTTATGGATTAATATTACTTCACATTGAGGGTATGTATCCCTACTGTTGCTCCTATCTAAAATATATATTGTGTCCTACCTAACCAGTGAACGTGAGGCTGTGACCGTCCTGTCAATGCCTGTCATCACTGTTTGATATCTTTTACTGCAGGTATGCTTTTCTATATTTTTGTTATTTTCTAACCACAACGCATGTATACTATACGATCACTTTGTGGATTCAGTCTGAGAGAGATATTCTGAGAGCAGTGAACGTGTGGATGTGACTGTCCTGTCAATGCCTGTCATCACTGTTTGATATCTTTTACTGCAGATAAAACCCGAGTCAACCTGAAGTGTGGGTGTCCGTGTGCCTTTCTTCAGGGGGGATATGTGAAGTTGGTTACAAAAGGAACCTGGGAAGAGAAACCATTTTTATGGCATTGATGCGCCCCATCATAGAAAGAGGCAATATTCCCCAGCTCTCTATGTTTTGTTTTAGCTTTGCAACCAGATCACTGTAGTTAAGCTTGAAGATAAACTTTGGGTTTCTAGGTATGTTTAGACCCAGGTAAGTTAAGTGATCATGCACCACTTTAAATGGTATCCTCTCTAGCTCACTTGATGTACAATTATCTGAGATACACATGAGGTCACTTTTTCCCCAATTTATTGAATTTCCAGATAGTTTGCCAAATGAATTGATTAAGTCTAGTAGGTTAGGGACAGAGGCTACTGGGTCTGAGAGGTATAAAAGCACATCGTCTGCATATAACGAAATGATGCTTTCTATGTTTCCTACTTTTAAGACCTTGGATATTAGGATGATCCCTTATTTGTATCGCCAGGGGTTCAAGGGAGACAGCGAAGAGCAGAGGACTGAGTGGGCAACCCCTGCTGGACAGATCTAGGTAGTTCAAAGGGACTGGATTTGTCTCTGTTGGTCAGAATAGAGAATGTTGGGCAGGCGATCTCCTCCAGTCACATGTCATTCCCTTTTGTTTTATGGCAGACTAATATGAAATAATATGACCTCTCATAACCACTTGAAAAGGTTCCTATAGTGTAGAATCAGATACCACTCCTGTGTCATTAGTCTTTTGGCTTGGATGCATATTTGATGTGGTTGAAATACTGTCATCTTTTATGATGCTGATAAAGACAGGGGCCGTCTGTTAAGGTGCTAACTGCACAGTGTAGCTACAGGTTATACACTGAGTGGACTAAATATTCACAACACTGTTATGACCAGTTCCTCTGGTATCTCGTACTTCAGGATGTAAGAGAGTAGTCGACCACTTAGATGGAGAGTTGATTCATTGTTATTTAATGGTCACAGTACTGGATTCAATGGCAAGCGGTACGGGCGTAGCCTCTTGTCATCTGAATGACTTCCATAGAAAACCTCTCAGTTTATATAATGCTCTCCGAGCTACTTCCATCCCACAGTTGCCAACCATTATTGAGTGTCACTCATCTCCTACAATAGGATCCCCATACATAGTATCGTGTGGCACCCTAGCCAGGCCATTCCATCACGTACTTCTTCTAAGATTAGCAACAGTGGCCCCTAATCTATCTTGGCACGCCGACCTTCTGGCCCCCCATCTGTGACCAACACAACACATGGCGTGTCCTTCACCTCTCTCTCACCTACAGCTGATGACTTTAAAGACATTAATAAATGCTGTATCAAAAGACGTTATATCAAACACCTTCCTAATATTGAGTTACCTCCCCACTTTTGCCCTCAGAACAGCCTCAATTCGTCGGGGCATGGACTCTACAAGGTGTTGAAAGCGTTCCACAGGGATGCTGGCCCATGTTGATGCCAATTCTTCCCACAGTTGTGTCAAGTTGGCTGGATGTCATTTGTGTGGTGTACCATGAGCGTGAAAAACCCAGCAGCGTTGCAGTTCTTGACACAAACCGGTGTGCCTGGCACCTACTACCATACCCCGTTTGAAGCCACTTCAATATTTTGTCTTTCCCATTCACCCTCTGAATGGCACACACACACAATCCATGTCTCAATTGTCTCCAGGCTGAAACATCCTTCTTTAACCTGTCCCGTCCCCTTCATCTACAAGTGACATCAATAAGGGATCATAGCTTTCACCTGGATTCACCTGCTCAGTCTGTCAATGAAAGAGCAGGTGTCCTTAATGTTTTGTCCACTTAGTGTAAATTGCACAATAATGATCCATTGATGGATTTTTCTTATGTAGTCTATTGTTTTCTCTGTATTGAACCTGCCTGCCACCCACCCGCCTGGGGACTGTGGGTTATGAGACAACCCCCGCATCACTAGCTTGCATGTTCTGCAGCCTTGTAGAGATAGGGAGGGGATGACTGGGAGGCAGGTTGCCATTTATTGGCATGAATCTTGCCCTGGAGGCAGTTCTGCAAAGTGGTCACTAGCTGGCACAGGCATAAAGTAATAATATCTGATTTTAATGCTAACCTTAACCTCACTGCTAATCCTTACCTTAAATTAAGACCATAAAACAACATTATTTTCCACAAATGTTTACGATATAGCCAATTTTGACTTTGCAGCTGGCATATCTAGAGGAAATCGTGCAGTTCTGCCTCCAGGGCAAAATGCATGACAAAAGTCAACCTGCGACTGGGAGAGGACAATGTAAAATCAATAACGACATTGTTTTCACAATTAACATGCTTTTTCTTGTTTAAAGTATGTTTTATTATGAAAAGTACAATATATCAATGTACAATTGTACAGTTATGGAGCATATGTCCGTATACAATTAGTTTTCCTACATAAAAGACATCCATAAATGATCCCATTGGTATTTTAAGTGTTATTGTAAGAGTTTAAATGGTTAAACAGAGGATACATCTAAAACAGTATAAAACAAGTGCAGTATGTTCTGAGTATGTTACCTTAACGTCAACTCATAACGTCCCACTATAACTTCATGGGAGTCTAGTGGAAAGACTGCATGTTGCTTTGGGTGGATTCATCAACATTTGCAGAATATTCCTGTAATGTCAGATGGCATCTTGTCAGACGGCAACAGCCTAGTCGGCTGCAGACACTCATAAGGAGTTCATGTAGTTTATTTGCCATTTGCAGGTATTAAAAGTAATCCATCCATTGTAATTCCTTGTTGGAGCTCATATAGGACAGTACATACCAGAGGAGGCTGCTGAGGGGAGGACGGCTCATAATAATGGCTGGAACGGAGCCAATTAAATGGCATCAAACACATGGAAACCATGGAAACCATGTATTTGATGTATTTGATACCATTCCACTCAATCCGCTCCAGCCATTACAAGCCTGTCCTCCCCAACTACGGTCTCACCAACCCTGTGGTACGTACACACAAACAGTAAAATATATCATAAGGACATCAATAAAACATGCAAAGTGGGAAAAGATCATAAAAGGAAAAAAAATGTTCAGTCATGTTCTAAAAAGTCTGATGGAAACAGTTTAGGTTGGTTGATTTAACAGGCGGATAGAACTGGGATAGAAGCTGTTCTGGAACCTGGGATCCAGAAACTGCCTAGCAACCACTGGTCCTCACTAGACTGGTGCCCTGCATGTCTATTTGTTCATTGGAGTTTATCAGGTTTTGAAGTGATGTCTGTGTTTGTTGGACACTTAGTGCTGGAATGAGGTGTCTGTTTGTTCCCAATTCTATCAGAAATGATGGTCCTCATTTGAAGGTCCTGTGTCAAGGTCCTCACTATTATAGGAAGATGTGTGAGTGTGTGTCCAGTGTGTGTGTGTGTCCAGTGTGTGTATGTGTTTAGTGTGTGTGTCCAGTGTGTGTGTGTGTGTCCTGTGTGTGTGTCGTTTGTGTGTGTGAATGTGTCTAGTGTGTGTGTGTGTGTCCAGTGTGTGTGTGTGTCCAGTGTGTGTGTGTGTGTGTGTGTGTGTCCTGTGTGTGTGTCGTTTGTGTGTGTGAATGTGTCCAGTGTGTGTGTGTCCTGTTTGTGTGTTCAGTGTGTCCAGTGTGTGTGTGTGTGTGTCCAGTGTGTGTATGTGTCCAAGTGTGTGTGTGTGTGTGTCAGTGTGTGTGTATCCAGTGTGTGTGTGCGTGTGTCCAGTGTGTGTGTGTGTCGAGGTGTGTGTGTGTGTCTAGTGTGTGTGTGTGACCAGTGTGTGTGTTCAGTGTGTGTGTCAGTGTGTGTGTCCAGTGTATGTGTGTGTTCAGTGTGTGTGTGTGTGTGTTTGTTCAGTGTGTGTGTGTCCAGTGTGTGTCTAGTGTGTGTGTGTGTGTGTGGCCAGGTGTGTGTGTGTGTGTGTGTGGCCAGTGTGTGTCTGTGTGTGTGTGTGTTCAGTGTGTATGTGTCTAGTGTGTCAGTGTGTGTGTGGCCAGTGTGTGTGTATAGTGTGTGTGTCCAGAGTGTGTGTGTGTGTGTGTCTAGTCTGTATGTGTCCAGTTTGTGTGTGCGTTTGTGTCCAGTGTGTATATGTGTCTAGTGTGTGTGAGTGTGTGTGTGTTAGTGTGTGTGTGGCCAGTGTGTCAGTGTGTGTGTCCAGTGTATGTGTGTGTTCAGTGTGTGTGTGTGTTCAGTGTGTGTATGTCCAGTGTGTGTGTGTGTGTGTGTCCAGTGTGTGTGTTTGTTCAGTGTGTGTGTGTGTGTGTGTATATGTGTCCCCAGTGTGTGTGTGTCCAGTGTTTGTGTGCGTGTGAGTGTGTGTGTCCAGTGTGTGTGTATGTGTGTGTGTGTGTCCAGTGTGTGTGTGTGTGTGTGTTCAGTATGTTTGTGTGTGTGTGTTCAGTGTGTGTGTGTCCAGTGTGTGTCTAGTGTGTGTGTGTGTGTGTGTGTTTTCAGTGTGTATGTGTCTAGTGTGTCAGTGTGTGTGTGGCCAGTGTGTGTGTGGCCAGTGTGTGTGTGTATAGTGTGTGTGTCCAGAGTGTGTGTGTGTGTGTCCAGTATGTATGTGTCCAGTGTGTGTGTGCTTTGTGTCCAGTGTGTATATGTGTCTAGTGTGTGTGAGTTTGTGTGTGTTAGTGTGTGTGTGGCCAGTGTGTCAGTGTGTGTGTCCAGTGTATGTGTGTGTTCAGTGTGTGTGTGTGTTCAGTGTGTGTGTGTCCAGTGTGTGTATGTGTGTCCAGTGTGTGTGTGTGTGTGTGTGTCCAGTGTGTGTGTATGTTCAGTGTGTGTGTGTGTGTGTGTGTGTGTGTGTATATGTGTCCGCAGTGTGTGTGTGTCCAGTGTTTGTGTGCGTGTGAGTGTGTGTGTCCAGTGTGTGTGTCCTGTGTGTGTGTGTGTCCAGTGTGTGTGTGTGTTTAGTGTGTGTGTCCAGTGTGTGTGTGTGTGTCCTGTGTGTGTGTCGTTTGTGTGTGTGAATGTGTCTAGTGTGTGTGTGTGTGTCCAGTGTGTGTGTGTGTCCAGTGTGTGTGTGTGTGTGTGTCCTGTGTGTGTGTTGTTTGTGTGTGTGAATGTGTCCAGTGTGTGTGTGTCCTGTGTGTGTGTTCAGTGTGTCCAGTGTGTGTGTGTGTGTGTGTCCAGTGTGTGTATGTGTCAGTGTGTGTGTATCCAGTGTGTGTGTGCGTGTGTCCAGTGTGTGTGTGTGTCGAGTGTGTGTGTGTGTGTCTAGTGTGTGTGTGTGACCAGTGTGTGTGTTCAGTGTGTGTGTCCAGTGTATGTGTGTGTTCAGTGTGTGTGTGTGTGTGTGTGTTCAGTGTGTGTGTGTCCAGTGTGTGTCTAGTGTGTGTGTGTGTGTGTGGCCAGGTGTGTGTGTGTGTGTGTGTGTGGCCAGTGTGTGTGCTGTGTGTGTGTGTGTGTGTGTGTGTGTTCAGTGTGTATGTGTCTAGTGTGTCAGTGTGTGTGTGGCCAGGTGTGTGTATAGTGTGTGTGTCCAGAGTGTGTGTGTGTGTGTGTGTCCAGTCTGTATGTGTCCAGTGTGTGTGTGCGTTTGTGTCCAGTGTGTATATGTGTCTAGTGTGTGTGAGTGTGTGTGTGTTAGTGTGTGTGTGGCCAGTGTGTCAGTGTGTGTGTCCAGTGTATGTGTGTGTTCAGTGTGTGTGTGTGTTCAGTGTGTGTATGTCCAGTGTGTGTGTGTGTGTGTGTGTGTGTCCAGTGTGTGTGTTTGTTCAGTGTGTGTGTGTGTGTGTGTGTATATGTGTCCCCATGTGTGTGTGTGTCCAGTGTTTGTGTGCGTGTGAGTGTGTGTGTCCAGTGTGTGTGTGTATGTGTGTGTGTGTGTCCAGTGTGTGTGTGTGTGTGTGTTCAGTATGTTTGTGTGTGTGTGTTCAGTGTGTGTGTGTCCAGTGTGTGTCTAGTGTGTGTGTGTGTGTGTGTGTGTGTGTGTGTTTTCAGTGTGTATGTGTCTAGTGTGTCAGTGTGTGTGTGGCCAGTGTGTGTGTGGCCAGTGTGTGTGTATAGTGTGTGTGTCCAGAGTGTGTGTGTGTGTGTCCAGTATGTATGTGTCCAGTGTGTGTGTGCGTTTGTGTCCAGTGTGTATATGTGTCTAGTGTGTGTGAGTGTGTGTGTGTTGAGTGTGTGTGTGGCCAGTGTGTCAGTGTGTGTGTCCAGTGTATGTGTGTGTTCAGTGTGTGTGTGTGTTCAGTGTGTGTGTGTCCAGTGTGTGTGTGTGTCCAGTGTGTGTGTGTGTGTGTGTGTGTGTGTCCAGTGTGTGTGTGTGTTCAGTGTGTGTGTGTGTGTGTGTGTGTGTGTATATGTGTCCGCAGTGTGTGTGTGTCCAGTGTTTGTGTGCGTGTGGTGTGTGTGTCCAGTGTGTGTGTCCTGTGTGTGTGTGTGTCCAGTTTGTGTGTGTGTGTGTGTGTGTGTGTGTGTCCAGTGTGTGTGTGTGTGTGTTCAGTGTGTGTGTGTGTGTGTGTTCAGTATGTGTGTGTGTGTTCAGTGTGTGTCTAGTGTGTGTGTTTGTCCCCAGTGTGTGTATGTGTGTCCAGTGTGTGTCAAGTGTGTGTGTGTCCAGTGTGTGTGTGTCCAGTGTGTGTGTGTCCAGTGTGTGTGTGTCCAGTGTGTGTGTGTGTGTTCAGTGTGTGTCCTGCGTGTGTGTGTGTGTGTTCAGTGTGTGTCCAGTGTGTGTGTGTCCAGTGTGTGTGTTCAGTGTGTGTCCAGTGTGTGTGTTCTGTGTGTGTGTGTTTCCAATGTGTCTGTGTTTGTGTGTCCAGTATGTGTGTGTGTGTCTAGTGTGTGTGTGTGTCAGTGTGTGTGTGTGTGTGTGTGTGTGTGTCTACAGTGTGTGTGTATCAAGTGTGTTTGTGTGTCCAGTGTGTGTCAGTGTGTGTCCAGGTGTGTGTGTGTGTGTGTGTCCAGTGTGTGTGTGTGTGTGTCCAGTGTTGTGTGTGTCCAGTGGTCAGTGTGTGTGTGTCCAGTGTGTGAGTTCCAGTGTGTGTGTGTCCAGTGTGTGTGTTTGTGTCCAGTGTGTGTGTCCAGTGTGTGTGTGTGTGTCCAGTGTGTGTGTGTGTGTGTGTGTTAGTGTTACCATGGTTATTATTTACAGGGACACTGAGGAGTCAACATTATAAACACTAAACCCTGGATAGAGGGGCTCAGTGAATGTGGAGTGGAATGTGTTCAGGTGGGTCAGTGTGTCAGAGGAGACTCTGTAGAAGGACAGAGTGCCGGCTGGCCAGTCCAGATACACTCCTACTCTGTGGGGGCTGGAGGAGGGGACGTCTATGGTAGTGTGATTATTATTGTGACAGGCAGAGTAACTGTTGTCAGAGCAGATCAGACTCCAGGACTTGTCATTGTGTCCAAGACAACAGTCACTAGCCCCTCCTCTCCTGCTGATTCCTTTATATGTCACTCCTATAACAGTCCCACTCCCACTCCACTCTACCTCCCAGTAACAGCGCCCAGTCAGACCCTCTCTACACAGCACCTGTCCCCAGACCTCAAATCTCTCTGGGTGATCAGGATACGGCTGCTCCTCTCTCCTACATGTCACCTTTCTGTTCTCCTCAGACAGAGAGAGGAATCTGTTTACTGTGTTTGGATCCAGTGTGAGATCACAGACATCTGATGGATGAAACCAGACACAATATTAGAAATCATCATCATTCACATTAGAATGTTAACTCACTTTTCACTAATTCATTTAATGTAGATGTTTCTAGGTATCAAAAGGAGAAGTTAAGGTAACTTGAGACTTGTTCAATGATCATATGTTATACTGTATGGTAATATAAAACACACTTATTCCCATTAATTACACACAAACACACATCCTGAACAAACACAAACACACACACACACTGGACACACATACACATCCTGAACACACACAGGAACGCGCCACACACACACACACACACACACACAAACATCGTCAAAGCAACTCTTTGTAAACTTTGGTGTCCCTGATTTGTGCTTCTGTAGAACTACAGCTGATATTTAATATGACCAAGTAAGTAATGATGGTGGTCTTTGACTTTGACTTCACTTGAATTAAGACTTATTCTTAGTCATATTATTCACAGCAGTCAACACTTACATTTTCTAAGTCCAGGTTTCATTGTGTTCTCTCCACCATGTTCCACACTGTAGCGGTAAGCAGAAGAACAGACAATCATTGAGGGATACACCTGAACTCACACACACACACACACACACACACTGGACACACACACACACACACACAAACACACACACACACACAGTCAGCATATAACTTTGTCCAAGTGTGTGTTCAGTGTGTGTGTGTGTGTGTTTCCTTTTTGTGTGTGTGTGTGGGGCCAGTGTGTGTGTGTCCAATGTGTGTGTTTGTCCAGTGTGTGTGTTTCCAGTGTGTGTTTCCTTTTTGTGTGTGTGTGTGGGGACAGTGTGTGTGTGTGTGTGTGTGTGTGTGTGTGTGTGTGTCCGGTGTCTGTCCAGTGTGTGTGTTTGTGTGTCCAATATGTGTGTGTGTCCAGTGTGTGTGTGTGTGTGTTCAGTGTGTTTGTCCAGTGTGTGTGTGTGTCCAGTGTGTGTGTGTGTCCTGTGTGTGTGTGTGTCCAGTGTGTGTGTGTGTGTGTTTGTCCAGTGTGTGTATGTGTGTCCAGTGTGTGTGTATGTCTAGTGTGTGTGTGTGTGTGTCTAGTGTATGTGTGTGTGTCTAGTGTGTGTGTGTGTGTCCAGTGTGTGTGTGTGTGTGTGTGTGTGTGTGTGTGTGTGTGTGTGTCCAGTGTGAGTAAGTCTGTGTGTTTGTGTGTGTCCAGTGTGTGTGTGTTTGTGTATGTGTCCAGTGTGTTTTTGTGTGTGTCCGGTGTGTGTCCAGTGTGTTTGTGTGTGTGTGTGTGTGTGTGTGTGTGTGTGTCCAGTGTGTGTGTGTGCGTGTGTGTCCAGTGTGTGTGTGTGTGTGTGTCCAGTGTGTGTGTGTGTGTGTGTGTTTTTCCAGTGTGTGTGTGTGTCCATTGTGTGTGTGTGTCCAGTGTGTGTGTGTATGTCTAGTGTGTGTGTATGTCTAGTGTGTGTGTGTGTGTGTGTCTAGTGTGAGTGTGTGTGTGTCCAGTGTGTGTGTTTTTCCAGTCTGTGTGTGTGTGGGTGTGCGTCATTTGTGGTGTGTGTGTGTCCTTTGTGTGTATGTGTCCAGTGTGTGTGTTTACAGTGTGTGTGTGTGTGTGTGTGTGTCCAGTGTGTGTGTGTGTCCAGTGTGTATGTGTGTCCAGTGTGTGTGTGTATCCAGTGTGTGTACTGATACACGTGCACACACACACTGACACACTCACACACTGGACACACGCACACACACACTGGACACACACACACACACACTGGACACACACACACACACACACACACACACACACACACACAGGACAAACACACACACACACACCGGACACACACACACACACACTGACACACACACACACTGATACACTGCCACACACACACACACACACACACAAACTGACACACACACACTGACACAGACACAGCACACACACACACACACACACACACACACACACACACACACACACACACACACACACACACTGGATACACAAACACACCACACACAAACACACACACAGGACACACACTGGACACACACCCACACACTGGACACACACACAATCACACACACAGTCTTTATATAACTTAGTCCAAGTGGTGGTCAGAATGTTTGTCTTAACTAGCCTGATAACTCCAACATGTCTGATATGAACATTGACATAAACACTCTACATACTTGAGTTTCTCCAGTCTGCAGTGTGGATCCTCCAGTCCAGCAGAGAGCAGTCTGACTCCTGAGTCTCCTGGGTGATTGTAGCTCAGGTCCAACTCTCTCAGGTGTGAGGGGTTTGACTTCAGAGCTGAGACCAGAGAAGCACAGCCTTCCTCTGTGACTAGACAGCCTGACAGCCTGCAAAGAGTCAAATCATATTAAAACCGCACTGACATTCTTTGGTGTGAAAATATATTTTTTCAACATTTTCAGATACATCATAGTCCTGAAACCTGCCATATCTATTCATAAATGTATATATACAGTACCAGTCAAAAGTTTGAACACACCTACTCATTCAAGTTTTTGTTTAGTTTCTTTAAAACTATTTTTTAGCATTGTAGAATAATAGTGAAGACATCAAAACTATGAAATAAGACATATGGAATCATGTAGTAACCAAAAAAGTGTTAAAATTTTTTTCTATATTTTATTTTTTAGATTTTTCAAATAGCCACCCTTTGTCTTGATGACAGCTTTGCACATTCGTGCCATTCTCTCAACCAGCTTCATGAGGTAGTCACCTGGAATGCATTTCAATTAACAGGTTTGCCTTCTTAAAAGTTAATTTGTGGAATTTCTTTCCTTCTTAATGCGTTTGAGCCAATCAGTTGTGCTGTGACAAGGTAGGGGGGTATACAGAAGATAGCCCTATTTGGTAAAAGACCAAGTCCATATTATGTCAAGAACAGCTCAAATAAGCAAAGAGAAACCACAGTCCATCATTACTTTCAGACATGATGGTCATTCAATAAGGAACATTTCAAGAACTTTTAAAGTTTCTTCAAGTGCAGTCGCAAAAAATATCAAGCACTATGATGAAACTGGCTCTCATGAGGACCGCCACAGGAATGGAAGACCCAAAGTTACCTCTGCTGCAGAGGATAAGTTAATCAGAGTTACCAGCCTCAGAAATTGCAGCCCAAATAAATTATTTACAGATTTCAAGTCACAGACACATCACAACATCAGCTGTTCAGAGGGGACTGTGTGAATCAGGCCATCATGGTCGAATTGCTGCAAAGAAACCACTACTAAAGGACACCGATAAGAAGAAGAGACCTGCTTGGGCCAAGAATCACGAGCAATGGACATTAGACCTGTGGACATTTGAGTCCAAATTTGAGATTTTTGGTTCCAACAGCCGTGTCTTTGTGAGAAGCGGTGTGGGTGAACGGATGATCTCGGCATGTGTAGTTCCCACCGTAAAGCATGGAGGAGGAGGTGTTATGGTGTGGGGGTGCTTTGCTGGTGACACTGTCTGTGATTTATTTAGAATTCAAGGCACACTTAACCAGCATGGCTACCACAGCATTCTGCAGCGATACGCCATCCCATCTGGTTTGGGCTTAGTGGGACTATCATTTGTTTTTCAACAGGACAATGACCCAACACACTTCCAGACTGTGTAAGGAGAGGGATTGAGTGCTGCATCAGATGACCTGGCCTCCATAATCACCCGACCTCAACCCAATTGAGATGGTTTGGGATGAGTTGGACGGCAGAGTGAAGGAAAAGCAGCCAACAAGTGCTCAGCATATGTGGGAACTCCTTCAAGACTGTTGGAAAAGCATTCCAGGTGAAGCTGGTTGAGAGAATGCCAAGAGTGTGCAAAGCTGTCATCAAGGCGAAGGGTGGCTATTTGAAGAATTTCAAATATATAATATATTTTCATTTGTTTAACACTTTTTTGGTTACTACATGATTCCATATTTGTTATTTCATAGTTTTAATGTCTTCACTATTATTCTACAATGGAAAAAATAGTAAAAATAAAGACAAACCCTTGAATGAGTAGGTGTGTCCAAACTTTTGACTGGTACTGTATATACATGAATTAATGTATCATTATTAACAGTAGATAACATGTTTCTAAACACTAATAAATGAATCCTGTGTGTGTGTGTGTCCAGTGTGTGTCCAGTGTGTGTGTGTGTGTGTGTGTGTGTGTGTGTGTGTGTGTGTGTGTGTCCGTGTCCATGTGTGTGTGTGTGTGTGTGTATCCAATGAGTGTGTGTTCATTGAGTGATACAGGAAAACTGACCTCAGAGTCTTCAGTTTACAGTGGGGATTCCCCAGTCCAGCAGAGAGCAGCTTCACTCCTGAATCCTTCAGGTCATTGTTACTCAGTTCCAGCTCTCTCAGGTGTGAGGGGTTTGACTTCAGAGCTGAGACCAGAGAAGCACAGCCTTCCTCTGTGACTAGACAGCCTGACAGCCTGCAAAGAGTCAAATCATATTAAAACCACACTGCTATTCTTTGGTGGTGAAAATAGAGTGTCCTGTGTCCTGATATATCAGTGTCCTGAAACCTGCCATATCTATTAATAAATTAATGAATGTTTCATTATTAGAAATGATCATATATTGAGTGTAGAAAGAAACATGTATAGTACTGAATATTTGAGTAGACTGACCAGAGCAGTTTTAAAAAGCAGTATCAGTCAAAAGACAGACAGTGAGTTATCAGATTTAGATTGTATTGAGTATACAGTCCACACCATCTCTATTTTGACAATGAAGCTAACATTTTAAATGTGGCTCTGTACTCCAGCATTTTGGAATTGAGTATATAATGTCACCTTTAATTTGAGGGAATTTTTATACAAGTCTGTTTCACCATTTAGAAAAATAAAAGCCCTTTATGTATCTAGTCCCCCTTTTTCAAGAAGTCATAAGTATTCTGACCAACTAACTTATAGTGTAGTAAAGTAGTCAAAAGTTTAGTATTTGGTCCCATATTCTTTGAATGAAATACCTACATCAATGCAATGACTACATCAAGCCTGTGACTGCCATGATTGAGAAAGATCATGAATGAATCATGAATAATAATGAATTTGAAAGTTACAGAGGCTAAAACAAAACATACTAACCTCTCACCATTAACATCAAAATAAATTCTACCTCAAATCCAAAATGCTGGCGCATAGCACCAAATGTAAAACTGTAAGCTTCACTGTCCAAACACATATGGTGTGGACTATGTGTGCCTGGTAAACACATGTGGATCTGGTGAACAGTTATCACTTGTTGACCAACTACAGGAATACTGACCTCAGAGTCTCCAGTTTACAGTGGGGATTCCCCAGTCCAGCAGAGAGCAGCTTCACTCCTGAATCCTTCAGGTCATTGTTACTCAGATCCAGCTCTCTCAGATGTGAGGGGTTTGACTTCAGAGCTGAGACCAGAGAAGCACATCCTTCCTCTGTGAATAGACAGCCTGACAGCCTGCAGAGTCAAATCATATTAAAACCACACTGCTATTCTTTGGGTGAAAATAGTGGCAGTATATTTTTTCAGATACATTTTCAGATATATCAGTGTCCTGAACCCTGCCATATATTTATTAAAAAAATTAATGTATGATTATTGGAAATTACAAATGATCAAAGTATTGCTTGTAGAGAGAAAAACCTAAAGTACAAATATTTGAGTAGACTGACCAGAGCAGTTTAAAAACGCAGTATCAGTCAAAACACAGACAGTGAGGTATCAAATTTAGATTGTATTGAGTATACAGTCCACAGTATATCTATTTTGACAAAGATAACATTTTAAATGTGGCTCTATACTCCAGCATTTTGGATTTGAGATCAAATGTTTCAAATGAGGTGACAGTATATAATGTCACCTTTATTTGAGGGTATTTTAATAAATATCTGTTTCACCGTTTAGAAATGAAAGCACTTTATGTATCTAGTCCCCCACTTTTGAAGAAGTCATAAGTATTCTGACCAATTCACTTATAGTGTGTTAAAGTAGTCAAAAGTTGAGTATTTGGTCCCAAACTCGTTGGTTGCATTTGCAGTTTGTTTTGGTTGTGTTTTGGGTTATGTTTTGTCCAATAGTAACTGAATGGTGGATGATGACTGGAGTAATTTTCTGTCTAAGTGAGTAGATAACATTTTTCTAAACACTACTAAATTAATCCTGATGATCCTGATGATGACATGATTAAGAAAAATCATAAATCAATCATGAAAAATTATGAGTGAGAAAGTTACAGAGGCTACAACAAAACATGCTAACCTCTCACCATTACCAATAACAGAGGGGGAATGATCCTTGTTCCTCTGTAACTTTCTCATTCATCATAATTCACGATTCATTCATGATTATTCATAATCATGGTAGCATCCACATGAATGTAGAAGTGTTCAGAAACATCTTCTATTCTTACTGACAATACAAGTGAAGTGACTCCAAAATGACAGGACATTATTCACCATTCAGTTTCTATTAGGAAAAATATAATCTATAACAAAACCAAGACAAACTGCAAATGTATTCAACAAGTTTGTAGAATCACAAGATTGATGTAATCACTGCAGGTATGGAATATGGGACCAAATACTAAACTTTTGACTAAATTAATTTGTCTAAATAATTATGACTTTTTCAAATGGGAGAACTATAAAGTACTTTCATTTGTAAACGGTAAAATATACAGTGAGGGGAAAAAAGTATTTGATCCCCTGCTGATTTTTGTACGTTGCCCACTGACAAAGACATGATCAGTCTATAATTTTAATGGTAGGTTTATTTGAACAGTGAGAGACAGAATAACAACAACAAATCCTGAAAAACACATGTCAAAAATGTTATAAATTGATTTGCATTTTAATGAGAGAAATAAGTATTTGACCCCTCTGCAAAACATTACTTAGTACTTGGTGGCAAAACCCTTGTTGGCAAGAGGTCAGACGTTTCTTGTAGTTGGCCACCAGGTTTGCACACATCTCAGGAGGGATTTTGTCCCACTCCTCTTTGCAGATCTTCTCCAAGTCATTAAGGTTTTGAAGACGACGTTTGGCAACTCGAACCTTCAGCTCCCTCCACAGATTTTCTATAGGATTAAGGTCTGGAGACTGGCTAGTCTTAATGAGGTTCTACTTGAGCCACTCCTTTGTTGCCTTGGCCGTGTGTTTTGGGTCATTGTCATGCTGGAAACCCATCCACGACCCATTTTCAATGCCCTGGCTGAGGGAAGGAGATTCTCACTCAAGATTTGATGGTACATGGCCTCGTCCATCGTCCCTTTGATGCGGTGAAGTTGTCCTGTCCCCTTAGCAGAAAAACATCCCCAAAGCATAATGTTTCCACCTCCATGTTTGACGGTTGGGATGGTGTTCTTGGGGTCATAGGCAGCATTCCTCCTCCTCCAAACACGGCGAGTTGAGTTGATGCCAAAGAGCTCGATTTTGGTCTCATCTGACCACAACACTTTCACCCAGTTCTCCTCTGAATCATTCAGATGTTCATTGGCAAACTTCAGACGGCCATGTATATGTGCTTTCTTGAGCAGGGGGACCTTGCGGGCGCTGCAGGATTTCAGTCCTTCACGGCGTAGTGTGTTACCAATTGTTTTCTTGGTGATCATTGACAAGATCCTCCCGTGTAGTTCTGGGCTGATTCCTCACTGTTCTCATGATCATTGCAACTCCACGAGGTGAGATCTTGCATGGAGCCCCAGGCCAAGGGAGATTGACAGTTATTTTGTGTTTCTTCCATTTGCGAATAATTGCACCAACTGTTGTCACCTTCTCACCAAGCTGTTTGGCGATGGTCTTGTAGCCCATTCCAGCCTTGTGTAGGTCTACAATCTTGTCCCTGACATCCTTGGAGAGCTCTTTGGTCTTGGCCATGGTGGAGAGTTTGGAATGTGGTTGATTGATTGCTTCTGTGGACAGGTGTCTTTTATACAGGTAACAAGCTGAGATTAGGAGCACTCCCCTTTAAGAGTGTGCTCTAATCTCAGCTCGTTACCTGTATAAAAGACACCTGGGAGCCAGAAATCTTTCTGATTGAGAGGGGGTCAAATACTTATTTCCCTCATTAAAATGCAAATCAATTTATAACGTTTTTGACATGCGTTTTTCTGGATTTTTTTGTTGTTATTCTGTCTCTCACTGTTCAAATAAACCTACCATTAAAATTATAGACTGACCATTTCTTTGTCAGTGGGCAAATGTACAAAATCAGCAGGGGATCAAATACTTTTTTCCCTCACTGTATATGTATGAAAATCTTTAAATAAAAGGTGACATTCTGTACTGTTGCATAATATGAAACATTGTATCTAAAAACCAAATTTAAAACTGTAAGCTTCACTGTCCAAACACATATGGTGTGGACTATGTGTGCCTGGTAAACACATGTGGATCTGGTGAACAGTTATCAATTGTTGACCAACTACAGGAATACTGACCTCAGAGTCTCCAGTTTACAGTGGGGATTCCCCAGTCCAAAAGAGAGCAGCTTCACTCCTGAATCCTTCAGGTCATTGTTACTCAGGTCCAACTCTCTCAGGTGTGAGGGGTTTGACTTCAGAGCTGAGACCAGAGAAGAACAGCCTTCCTCTGTGACTAGACAGCCTGACAGCCTGCAAAGAGTCAAATCATATTAAAAGCACACTGCTACTCTTTGGTGGTGAAAATAGAGTGGCAATATATTTTTTCAACATATTCAGATATATCAGTGTCCTGAAACCTGCCATATCTATTCATAAATTAATGAATATTTCATTATTAGAAATGATCATGTATTGACTGTAGAGAGAAACATGTATAGTACGAATATTTGAGTATACTGACCAGACCAGTTTAAAAAGCAGTATCAGTCAAAAGACAGACAGTGAAGTATCAGATTTAGATTGTATTGAGTATACAGTCCACACCATATCTATTTTCACAGTAAAGCTAACATTTTAAATGTGGCTCTATACTCCAGCATTTTGGAATTGAGATCAAATGTTTTATATGAGGTGACAGAATATAATGTCACCTTTAATTTGAGGGAATTTTTATATAAGTCTGTTTCACCATTTAGAAAAATAAAAGCCCTTTATGTATCTAGTCCCCCTTTTTCAAGAAGTCATAAGTATTCTGACCAATTAACTTATAGTGTATTAAAGTAGTCAAAAGTTTAGTATTTGGTCCCATATTCTTTGAATGCAATGACTACATCAAGCCTGTGACTGCCATGATTGAGAAATATCATGAATGAATCATGAATAATAATGAGTGAGAAAGTTACAGAGGCTACAACAAAACATGCTAACCTCTCACCATTACCAATAATAGAGGGGTATGATCCTTGTTCCTCTGTAACTTTCTCATTCATCATCATTCACAATTCATTCATGATTATTCATAATCATAGTAGCATCCACATGAATGTAGAAGTGTTCAGAAACATCTTCTATTCTTACTGACAATACAAGTGAAGTGACTCCAAAATGACAGGACATTATTCACCATTCAGTTTCTATTGGGAAAAACATCATCCAAAACACAACCAAAACAAACTGCAAATGCATTCAACAAGTTTGTAGAATCACAAGCTTGATGTAATCACTGCAGGTAAGGAATATTGGACCAAATACTAAACTTATGACTACTTTAATACAATATAAGTTAATATGTCCAAATTATTACGACTTTTTCAAATGGGAGAACTAGATACATAAAGTGCTTTCATTTCTAAACAGTAACACAGATATGTATGAAAATACCCTCAAATAAAAGGTGACATTATATACTGTTGCCTAATATGAAACATTCTATCTGAAATCCAAAATGCTGGGGCATAGCACCAAATGTAAAACTGTAAGCTTCACTGTCCAAACACATATGGTGTGGACTATGTGTGCCTGGTAAACACATGTGGATCTGGTGAACAGTTATCACTTGTTGACCAACTACACGAATACTGACCTCAGAGTCTCCAGTTTACAGTGGGGATTCACCAGTCAAGCAGAGAGCAGCTTCACTCCTGAATCCTTCAGGTCATTGTTACTCAGATCCAGCTCTCTCAGGTGTGAGGGGTTTGACTTCAGAGCTGAGACCAGAGAAGCACAGCCTTCCTCTGTGACTAGACAGCCTGACAACCTGCAAAGAGTCAAATCATATTAAAACCACACTGCAATTCTTTGGTTGTGAAAATAGTGGCAGTATATTTTTTCAACATTTTCAGATACATCAGTGTCCAGAAACCTGACATATATATTTATAAAAAAATTAATGTATGATTATTGGAAATTACAAATGATCAAAGTATTGCTTGTAGAGAGAAAAACCTAAAGTACAAATATTTGAGTAGACAGACCAGAGCAGTTTAAAAAGCAGTATCAGTCAAAAGACAGACAGTGAGGTATCAGATTTAGATTGTATTGAGTATACGGTCCACACCATATCTATTTTGACAAAGATAACATTTTAAATGTGGCTCTATACTCCAGCATTTTGGATTTGAGATCAAATGTTTCATATGAGGTGACAGTATATAATGTCACCTTTAATTTTAGGGTTTTTTAATACATATCTGTTTCAGCGTTTAGAAATGAATCACTTTATGTATCTAGTCCCCCATTTGAAGAAATCATAAGTATTCTGACAAATTCACTTATAGTGTATTAAAGTAGTCAAAAGTTTAGTATTTGGTCCCAAACTCATTGGTTGCATTTGCAGTTTGTTTTGGTTGTGTTTTGGGTTATGTTTTGTCCAATAGTAACTGAATGGTGGATGATGACTGGAGTAATTTTATGTCTAAGTGAGTAGATAACATGTTTCTAAACACTACTAAATTAATCCTGATGATGTCATGATTAAGAAAAATCATGAATGAATCATGAATAATAATGAAAGGTGACATTACATACTGTTGCCTAATATGAAACAGTATATCTCAAATCCAAGATGCTGGAGCATAGCACCAAATGTAAAACTGTAAGCTTCACTGTCCAAACACATATGGTGTGGACTATGTGTGCCTGGTAAACACATGTGGATCTGGTGAACAGTTATCACTTGTTGACCAACTACAGGAATACTGACCTCAGAGTCTCCAGTTTACAGTGGGGATTCCCCAGTCCAGCAGAGAGCAGCTTCACTCCTGAATCCTTCAGGTCATTGTTACTCAGGTCCAGCTCTCTCAGGTGTGAGGGGTTTGACTTCAGAGCTGAGACCAGAGAAGCACAGCCTTCCTCTGTGACTAGACAGCGTGACAGCCTGCAAAGAGTCAAATCATATTAAAACCACACTGCTATTCTTTGGTGGTGAAAATATATATTTTTTACATTTTCAGATACATCAGAGTCCTGAAACCTGCCATATCTATTCATATATGTATATATACACTATCAGTCAAAAGTTTGAACACACCTACTCATTCAAAAAAAAAAAAAAAAAAAAAAAAACTAATTTTTACATTGTAGAATAATAGTGAAGACATCAAAACTATGAAATAACACATATGGAATCATGTAGTAACCAAAGAAGTGTTAAACAAATTAAAATATATGTTATATTTTAGATTCTTCAAATAGCCACCCTTTGTCTTGATGACAGCTTTGCACACTCGTGCCATTCTCTCAACCAGCTTCATGAGGTAGTCACCTGGAATGTATTTCAATTAACTGGTGTGCCTTCTTAAAAGTTGATTTGTGGAATTTATTCCCTTCTTAATGCGTTTGAGCCAATCAGTTGTGTTGTGACAAATTAGGGGGGATGGGGGGGGGGGGGTTTACAGAAGATAGCCCTTTTTGGTAAAAGACCAAGTCCATATTATGGCAAGAACAGCTCAAATGTCACAATTTCCGCCGAAGTTGGTGCCTCTCCTTGTTTTTTTTAGTCATTTAGCAGACGCTCTTATCCAGAGCGACTTACAGGAGCAATTAGGATTAAGTGCCTTGCTCAAGGGCACATCGACAGATTTTTCACCTAGTTGGCTCAGGGATTAGAACCAGCAACCTTTCGGTTACTGGCACAACGCTCTTAACCACTAAGCTACCTGACGCCTTGTGCGGGCGGCTATCGGCGGTCGTCGTCACCGGCTTTCCGATGTACGTTTCTTTTTCTATTTGTTTTGTCTTGATTGTACACACCTGGTTCCCATCACGTTATGATTATTTCCCTATTTAACCCTCTGCTTCCCTCATGGTTTTGTGCGTGATTGTTCTTTGTTTGGTGTTGTATACTGCTGTGAGCTGTTATGTTTCCCTGCGTGGAAATTAGATTTGTTGTTTTTCCGAGTAAAGTTCGTTATTTACTCAGTTCTGTGTCCTGCGCCTGACTCCGTCCTACCGCTGCACACTGACACCTGACATTAAATAAGCAAAGAGAAACGACAATCCATCATTACTTTAAGACATGAAGGTCAGTCAATACGGAACATTTCAAGAACTTTGAAAGTTTCTTCTGCTGCAGAGGATAAGTTCATTAGAGTGACCAGCCTCAGAAATTGCAGCCCAAATAAATGCTTCACAGATTTCAAGTCACAGACACATCTCAACATCAACTGTTCAGAGGGGACTGTGTGAATCAGGCCTTCATGGTCGAATTGCTGTAAAGAAATCACTACTAAAGGACACCAATAAGAAGAAGAGACCTGCTTGAGCCAAGAAACACGAGCAATGGACATTAGACTGGTGGAAATGTGTCCTTTGGTCTGGAGTCCAAATTTGAGATTTTTGGTTCCAACCGCCGTGTCTTTGTGAGAAGCGGTGTGGGTGAACGGATGATCATTTGTTTTTCAACAGGACAATGACCCAACACACTTCTAGACTGTGTAAGGAGAGGGATTGAGTGCTGCATCAGATGACCTGGCCTCCACAATCACCCAACCTCAACCCAATTGAGATGGTTTGGATGAGTTGGATCACAGAGTGAAGGAAAAGCAACCAACAAGTGCTCAGCACTCCTTCAAGACTGTTGGAAAAGCATTCCAGGTGAAGCTGGTTGAGAAAATGCCAAGAGTGTGCAAAGCTGTCATCAAGGCAAAGGGTGGCTATTTGAAGAATTTCAAATATAAAATATATTTTGATTTGTTTAACACTTTTTTGGTTACTACATGATTCCATATGTGTTATTTCAGTGTTGATGTCTTCACTATTATTCTACAATGTAAAAAATAGTAAAAATAAAGACAAACCCTTGAATGAGTAGGTGTGTCCAAACTTTTGACTGGTATTGTATTTAAAAGAATGAATTTATCATTATTAACAGTAGATAACATGTTTCTAAACACTACTAAATTAATCATTGTGTGTGTGTGTCCTGTGTGTGTCCTGTGTGTGTCCAGTGTGTGTTGTCCAATGAGTGTGTGTCCAGTGTGTGTGTGTGTGTGTGTTCATTGAGTGATACAGGAATACTGACCTCAGAGTCTCCAGTTTACAGTGGGGATTCCCCAGTCCAGCAGAGAGCAGCTTCACTCCTGAATCCTTCATGACATTGTTACTCAGATCCAGCTCTCTCAGGTGTGAGGGGTTTGACTTCAGAGCTGAGACCAGAGAAGCACAGCCTTCCTCTGTGACTCCACAGCCTGACAGCCTGACAAAGAGATCATCATGATTTCACAAACACACTGTTAATTTAACAGAGCAGCATTTGGTTTAGTCTCTCAAACAACATATAGATTCATCTTCTGTCTCCTAGAATTGTATGGTCATATTGTTATACTAATGTGAACATCAATGCAGTGATTCAATATGTTTTTCAAAATAGTATTATATACATACTATAATATATATTTTTCTCTAAACTGATGATTAGTACTTAAATATACTTGTATTTACTCACAGAGCAGCTCTGGAGGCTTTGACCACTGGCAGCAGCCTCAGAAGACCTTCCTCTGATCTGGAGTATTTCTTCAGGTCAAACACATCCAGCTCCTTTTCTGAAGTGAGCAACACAAAGACCAGAGCTGACCACTGTGCAGGTGACAGTTTGGCTTTTGAGAGACTTCCTGATCTCAGATAGCTTTGGATCTCCTCCACTAGAGAATGGTCATTCAGTTCATTCAGACAGTGGAACAGATTGATGCACCTCTCTGGAGAGGGATTCTCCCTGATCTTCTCCTTGATGTACTTGACTGTTTCTTCATGGCTCTGTGAGCTGCTTCTTGTTGTTGTCAGTAGAGCTCGTAAAGTGCTTCTGATTGGACTCCAGTGAGAGGCCCAGAAGGAAGCGGAGGAAAAGGTCCAGGTTTCCCGTCTCACTTTGTAAGGCTTTATCCACAGCACTCTTGTAGAAAGTAACTTCAGGCTTCTCTCTGAACAGCGCAAAAAAGATGCTGGCCGTTGATTGATGTTCATCAATTAGATTCTCATTGCTGTTGATGAATGAAAGGAACACATATACAGCAGCCAGAAACTCCTGAATGCTCAGATGCACGAAGCAGTACACCTTGTCCTGGTACAGCACACATTCCTCTTTAAAGATCTGTGTGCACAATCCTGAGTACACAGAGGCTTCATTGACATCAATGCCAGCCTCTTTCAGGTCTTCTTCATAGAAAATCAGATTGCCCTTCACAAGCTGTTGAAAAGCCAGTTTTCCCAGTGACAGAATGCTCTCTTTATTCCAGTGTGGACCTGTCTCTTCTTTCCCAAGATACTTTTCATTCTTCTGTTTGGTATGAAACTCCACAAGGTGTATGAACATCTCAGTCAGAGTCTTGGGCATCTCTTCTGTCTTGTCTGTACTCAACATGTGTTCAAGGACTGTTGCAGAAATCCAACAGAAGACTGGAATGTGGCACATGATGTGGAGGCTCCTTGATGTCTTTATGTGTGAGATGATTCTGCTGGCCAGGTCCTCATCACTGAATCTCTTCCTGAAGTACTCCTCCTTCTGTGGGTCATTGAACCCTCGTACCTCTGTCACCTGGTAAACACACCCTGAAGGGATTTTATTGGCTGCTGCAGGTCGGGTAGTTATCCAGAGGAGAGCAGAGGGAAGCAGATTTCCCTTGATGAGATTTGTCAGCAGAACATCCATTGAGGTTGACTCTGTGACGTCACAACAGATCTTGTTCTTCTGGAAGTCTAGGGGCAGTCGGCACTCATCCAGACCATCAAAGATGAACAGAACGTTGTACTTGTCGTAGTTGGAGATTCTTGATTCTTTGGTTTCGATTGAGAAGTGATTGAGAAGTTCAATGAAAGTGTGTTTTTCCATTTTCATCAAATTCAGCTCCCGAAAAGGGAATGAAAATACAAATTGGACATCCTGATTTGCTTTTCCTTCAGCCCAGTCCAGAATGAACTTCTGCACAGAGACTGTTTTTCCAATGCCAGCGACTCCCTTTGTCAGCACAGTTCTGATAAGTGTGTCTTGTCCAGTTAAGGGTTTGAAGATGTCGTTACATTTGATTGCAGTCTCTGGTCTTGCTTGTTTCCTGGTTGTTGTCTCAATCTGTCTCAGCTCATGTTCATTATTGACCTCTCCTGTTCCACCCTCTGTGATGTAGAGCTCTGTGTAGATCTTATTGAGAAGTGTTGGGTTTCCTTGTTTAGCGATCCCCTCAAATACACATTGAAACTTCTTCTTTAGATTAGATTTGAGTTCACGTTGGCAAATCACAGCAAGCTCATCTGAATGAAGAAATAACACAGAGGATATTAATATTAAGTCTGTTTCAATGGCTACACTATTGTAAGAATGTTTTATAAAGTTTAAATTATAATCATTTTTTCGCTTAACTGACTGTATAAATGTGTAAATGTTTTCATAATGCATTCCACACTGGTGTGACTGATTGTATTATTATTGGTATTATCTCTCTCTCTCTCTCTCTCTCTCTCTCTCTCTCAACAGAACACATTATTCTGCTACTTGATGAGGTCACTAGGGGTTGTGTTAAGGCTGCTACAATATCATTGAGTTACACAGCTACTTTAGCTGTACTTTAGCTACAGCTTTTAAATGTTCTAAAACAGCATTCAACATGAGGCAGACAGCTCTTACTTTTCTCCAGTGTGTCAGCAAGCTCCTTCTGGTTCATTTTCCTCAGGATGTGCAATGTGATCTTCAGAGCCCCCTCTCTGGCACTGCTCTCCTGCTTCTCATCTTCAGCGTCCACCACTTCCTTATCCTGCTTCTGACTCTCAAAGCCTTCTGGGAGTTCTGGACTAAGAATCCTCTTGAACATATTCAGCTCGTTCTTCACAAATGTCATAATATTCTCTTCAAGCAACTGAAATAAATCAAGTAAATAAGTTAAGTAAGAGTCTAAATGATTTCTCATTAACATATTAATGAATAATTGACAGAACAACTTTACTTGAGGTAAACAAAAACAAATGTACATAACAGGACCACATACACTGAATATGGAGGCCAGGTCTGTTTGATGACTCTGGGAAGACTGACCACTGAGAATCTCTGACTCTGATCTCTCCTGTTGGTTTCTGTGGGCAAAACATGAGATTACATCTCCTCATCCAGGGAGTGCACACACACACACACACACACACACACACACACACACACACACACACACACACACACACACACACACACACACACACACACACACACACACACACACACACAGGGAGGGAATGTTGTGTTAGTTTAATATTGTTTTAGGACTATGAAAATTGAAGAAAGGATTAGCCTATGGATTATGAAAACAACAAAAATAAATGGGAAAATGGGAGAGGAGAAATGACTAGAGACAGTGTTGTTTAACTCACTGACCATGACCCATGAGTTCTTCTTACCTTTGTTCAGTAGAAAAGTCTCCCTCTCTAAAGGATAGAGGTTGAGTCATAGACTTGTCACTCTTCATGGACACACAGCTGGGTACAGGGGAGGCTGGTCTCTCCTGCTTGATTGGACTTCAACACAACAGAGACAAACATTACATCTCTCATCTACTCTGAGCTCAGATGGGGAAACAAGAGTTTCATTCCAAAACGCTATATATCCATTTTCAGAAATGTTGGTCAATTAGCTTTTATTGTTTAAATAAATTATTAAACCACTACAAGGCTTTATAAAGGCTTCTAAAGTGGGTAAATTCCACTTAAAGTTTCGGACTTGATTTGCCCTAATGAAAAATGGATCAGCCCTTACGAAAAAATGCCCCTTATTTATAATCCACATAAAAATGCACATTTGCTGTTGCTGCAGGATTATTTTCCTGCTGTGAGAAACTGGGTAAAATTAAGATATTGCATCTGTAAGTGCATTCATCTTAAAATATCTAGGTGAGACAACCACATATCACAGTCAAACATACAGGATACGAACATTACATTCCAGCTAAACATTGGATATAATTGGATATAAAGCGTTTTGGAAAAAAAATCATTTTCATGCACATCTAAAATCTAGAACATTATATTGAAGCAATCATTCTGATTTTTTTGCATATAGCGTTTTGGAATATAAATTCTTAAACAATATTGTCAACTCACCCAAAGAGACTCATTTTAGAGGCAGGGCCCCCTCCTCTCTCTCCCCAGAGAGACTCATTTTAGAGGCAGGGCCCCCCTCCTCTCTCTCCCCAGAGAGACTCATTTTAGAGGCAGGGCCTCCCTCCTCTCTCTCCCCAGAGAGACTCATTTTAGAGGCAGGGCCCCCCTCCTCTCTCTCCCCAGAGAGACTCATTTTAGACCACTGACCCCTAAACAGAGATGCAGCATGTTGGTTGTGGGTAACACAGTGACAACTAATTATTGAAGGTCAATTGTTCTATTTTATTCATTATCTCTTAGAAATAAAACAGTTTACTAACAGATACATCCAAACAGTCAGATGATTTGATGCAATGACTTTTTCTAGCCCTATGACTCCGCCAAACCCACCAACAAGGCCTGAAAACTAGGCCAAAACATAGCCCCTGATAGGCCTACATCTTATTTCAGATAGCCTCCAGTAGCCTGGGCAACATGTAGGCAAGCTGTAAACTGAACGATTTAGCAGCTTGCTTAGTTCAAATTGACAGACTAATTTATTTAACATGAATAGCAAGGCGATTTTGAGGTAGGAAGTGCTTCTGTTGCCCAGTAGCCTGCTGGAATAGGCTACTGAGAATGGTGTCGTAATTTCAATCACTGAATCAAATTTTAATAATATGGATATGAACTGAATAGGTCCATGCTTGTCAACAACAGCCAGGTTATTTTTTTACCTGTAGCCTAATCTGGCTGACTGTTACCTTCAATCTAATGCATTCTAACATCTGATCAGCAATTGAGATAGAACTGTGACCATGGTGACACTTGATAACTTCCAATTGAATTAACTAAACATGGCCATTAATAATTACATAATAACACAAGGCTACAACAACAATAAACTGAAGTTAAAGGCTATTTATTACATCTGTTTGCCAGCTCCAGGTTGGCTACACAAGTGGCACAAAATGATTTGCAACGACTCCAGTCATTTCAACATATTTATAGTATAAAATGGCAGGCTACAGTTGCCTAGACAGGCATAACAATGAATAGGCTACTTGATGGCCAACAGATCTATCATTCTCCACATTTAATGTCTGTTTCATTGGGGAGGTTTTTCTCATAACAGAAGCACATGGAGTTCCATAACTTTCATTTCAAATTTCCACTCGAGACCCAAGAACAAATCCCAAGAACTGAGCATGTGTAAAAACCTTCGCATGATATGGTTTTCCATAAGCAAAGTCGACATTAGAATGCAGTTTAAACCACCTCCGACAGAATGTATCTAACGTGCTCTAGAGCGCCTAAAGTAGTTTTCCTGTGATTTGTCGCCTTATTTCTTGATGTGCATCAGTTCTACAGCGTTAATATGTTTTATGGAATAAGGGTTGTTAAATAGGTGTCTCCTTAATGACAATGATTATAGCCTACCTTATAACACTAAGGCCTACTGATTAGTTTCCACTTTGAAAACTGCTGTCTGTCAGCAACTCAACTCAAGTAGCAGTTCTACTAACTAGTAATATCTAATTCCAGGTATTCATTCTTACTCTGTCCTTTAGAATAGATTATTATTCAGAAATACTTAGAAATACTCACTTTATTTTTTAGTTCTCTCCATATAGTGTTTTCTGCTCTGTCGTCTCAAAATGGATCCTGTACAAAAGAACACATTTACTTTCTGTTTCACTCAGCCGTCTCCCCACCCTGATAATAAAGTGTTTTATTGGTATCTTCCACTAGATGGCAGTAAACACCTGCTGTAACTTGACTTTACAACAGTAAGTGTTCGGTTTCTTGGTCCTGGTGACTCCTGGGAAGTGTCTCAGAGGAGGATTGCTGACCTAGGATCAGGTCCCCCTGTCCATGTAATCTTATTCATTATGATTGTTTTGTCTCATGTCTCTTTATATTAATATAGCCTGGGTACTATGTAGCTGTATTGAAATCACCTTGTTGTATAACCTTCTTTGTTGCTCAGTGGTACTTCAATTGGCCTGAACATATCCAATTCTTTCACACAGTAATGCTCCAGCATCCACTCAGAGCTTATGCATCTAATGCATTCCTCAAATACTGCAGAGTTGTTAAGCAAGTCCCATCTTCATCCACATGTATTAGCTTATTTGTAAGATGAAACCTGAGAGGATCACAGTAGTGTGTCATAAATGCATCAAAAATGGTTCAGAGGTCCTCAACAATGCTATTCTGTACCGTAGCTGGGATGCTGATTCCTGATTTTCAAAATTAAAAGACAGATATTGTTTTTGAGACCTTCAATTAGCTGCTCAGTGTTGATCTCTGTGGCTTGAACATATTCAGCCTCTGGCAGACTCTCTACATTGCTCATGTCATCTTCAATGGGATCAGTCCCCGTCTCAAATTCATCATGAGGGCAATTCTCATCTAAGTTGGGGCTTAAAAGCTCTGTGGTTTTGGTAGATGTGTGACCGATAGGCGCTGAAACATCTATTTGTTTTCCCACACCCATTAATTCCACAGGTAATTAGAAAATGTGGTTCATGCTGGTGATAGAGGCCAATATGTGTGAGTCGTCTGGACACAAAGACAGTATGCTCGTTGCAAAGTGGACAATTGAAGAGAGTTGGCATTCTTCAGAAAGATTGTGAACCTTGGAATGATGGGATGGAATCATGGAGATCATTGGTACTCAGCCACTTGCAGACATCATCAAGGGACCAGTCTTCCACAGCCACACTCAAATTAAAGTTGACACATGAAGCAAAAGTGAAAAAAAATGTGTCTTTTCCAGACAACCACCTTTCCTCCTCATTTGTATTTATGGTTGTTCCATAAAGAAGCAGAGCTTGTCAGGAAAGGTGAAGATGTCTGTCTCTTATTTATCTGACGCCATATTTCTTAGTATGGGACATTATGGGATTCTGCAGTCCCACATTTAAGTGTTGACTCAGATAATATGATGCTCCAAATGGGGCATTAAGTTCTTCTTCCATGTCAACCCAAATTGGCCTATTAGAGTTCTCAATAAAGAGAGTCTATTTGGGCAGTTATAAAGGCTTCTTGCTATAATTACATGTTAGGGAGCTTTAATCCTCCCTTCTAAGTCTTTACCTGTAATCTAGCTTGGTTCATCCTGGCCCTTTTAATAGTCCAAATGAATCATTTTGTCTATGGTGTTAAAGGTGTAGGCAGGTATGGACAGTGGAAACATGCTGATGATGTAATTCCGTTTAGGAGCTTTAACCATCTTTATAACATGTGGCCTACCCCACAATGAGATGTATAGCTTGTCCCAGTTCTTCAACTGGAGTTGAATTTTGTTCAAACACTGTATTGATTGATTGATTGATTGATTGATTGATTGATTGATTGATTGACTGCAAATACATTCATTCACCATTCAGTTAGTATTGGAAAGGACAAAGGAATTACACAGAACACACTATAATCACACTGTATTGATTGATTGATTCACTGTAAATACATTCATTCACTATTCAGTTCAAATCAAATCAAATCAAATTTTATTGGTCACATGCCGAATACAACAGGTGCAGACATTACAGTGAAATGCTTACTTACAGCCCTTAACCAACAGTGCATTTATTTTAAACAAAAAAAGAAAGAATAAAACAACAACAAAAAAAGTGTTGAGAAAAAAACGAGCAGAAGTAAAATAAAGTGACAGTAGGGAGGCTATATATACAGTAAAATAAAGTGACAGTAGGGAGGCTATATATACAGGGGGGTACCGTTGCAGAGTCAATGTGCGGAGGCACCGGCTAGTTGAGGTAGTTGAGGTAATATGTACATGTGGGTAGAGTTAAAGTGACTATGCATAAATACTTAACAGAGTAGCAGCAGCGTAAAAAGGATGGGGTGGGGGGGGCAGTGCAAAATAGTCCGGGTAGCCATGATTAGCTGTTCAGGAGTCTTATGGCTTGGGGGTAGAAGCTGTTGAGAAGTCTTTTGGACCTAGACTTGGCACTCCGGTGCCGCTTAGGCGTGCGGTAGCAGAGAGAACAGTCTATGACTAGGGTGGCTGGAGTCTTTGACAATTTTGAGGGCCTTCCTCTGACACCGCCTGGTATAGAGGTCCTGGATGGCAGGGAGCTTTGCCCCAGTGATGTACTGGGCCGTACGCACTACCCTCTGTAGTGCCTTGCGGTCAGAGGCCAAGCAGTTGCCATACCTAGTTGCCATAGTTAGTATTGGATTGACAAAGGAGTAACACAGAACACACTATAATCACACTTCAAATACATCCAAAGACTTTATAGAGGCTAATCTGTTAGTATATGGCATCAGTAAATTCTATCCACAAACCACCACTACCTAATAACATATTTTGCATTCACATAACTAGACAGCATTATTTTTATATTCACGTTCAGCGAACCCCAGTTGCTAACACCCACAGATCAACACCTAGAAACTCTCCAGACAACAAATAAAAACCATTCTCAAACAGCGTTCTGCCTTTCCCTCTATCGTAGGGTTAGAAACTAACTTGACAGCTTTAACAATCGATTGCTGCAGTAGCTTAATGTTTGGTTCAGTTTATCTGTTACGATATTGTGTCAGTAATATTTCTGTAGTTACCTCAGCTAAAAGTTTCTATATTCCTCAGTTAATGTTGTCTTTCATACTCTGCTTCTTTCCAACACTGCTTTTTTATCCCTGCTGTTTTTTAATAGTATTTTTATTCTCTTTGTCCCGTTGCTTCACTTCCCATTAAGAAAACACCCTCTCTTCCCTGTGCTTCATCACTATACTATTAGTATCCCCTGTTATCAACTAAGATCATAGCCACCCTCTCTTCCCTGTGCTTCATCACTATACTATTAGTATCCCCTGTTAACAACTAAGATCATAGCCACCCTCTCTTCCCTGTGCTTCATCACTATCCTATTAGTATCCCCTGTTAACAACTAAGATCATAGCCACCCTCTCTTCCCTGTGCTTCATCACTATACTATTAGTATCCCCTGTTATCAACTAAGATCATAGCCACCCTCTCTTCCCTGTGCTTCATCACTATCCTATTAGTATCCCCTGTTATCAACTAAGATCACAGCCACCCTCTCTTCCCTGTGCTTCATCACTATACTATTAGTATCCCCTGTTATCAACTAAGATCACAGCCACCCTCTCTTCCCTGTGCTTCGTCACTATCCTATTAGTATCCCCTGTTATCAACTAAGATCATAGCCACCCTCTCTTCCCTGTGCTTCATCACTATCCTATTAGTATCCCCTGTTATCAACTAAGATCATAGCCACCCTCTCTTCCCTGTGCTTCGTCACTATCCTATTAGTATCCCCTGTTATCAACTAAGATCACAGCCACCCTCTCTTCCTGTGCTTCGTCACTATCCTATTAGTATCCCCTGTTATCAACTAAGATCATAGCCACCCTCTCTTCCCCTGTGCTTCATCACTATCCTATTAGTATCCCCTGTTATCAACTAAGATCATAGCCACCCTCTCTTCCCTGTGCTTCATCACTATCCTATTAGTATCCCCTGTTATCAACTAAGATCACAGCCACCCTCTCTTCCCTGTGCTTCATCACTATACTATTAGTATCCCCTGTTATCAACTAAGATCACAGCCACCCTCTCTTCCCTGTGCTTCATCACTATACTATTAGTATCCCCTGTTATCAACTAAGATCATAGCCACCCTCTCTTCCCTGTGCTTCATCACTATACTATTAGTATCCCCTGTTATCAACTAAGATCATAGCCACCCTCTCTTCCCTGTGCTTCATCACTATCCTATTAGTATCCCCTGTTATCAACTAAGATCATAGCCACCCTTTCTTCCCTGTGCTTCATCACTATACTATTAGTATCCCCTGTTATCAACTAAGATCACAGCCACCCTCTCTTCCCTGTGCTTCATCACTATACTATTAGTATCCCCTGTTATCAACTAAGATCATAGCCACCCTCTCTTCCCTGTGCTTCATCACTATACTATTAGTATCCCCTGTTATCAACTAAGATCACAGCCACCCTCTCTTCCCTGTGCTTCATCACTATTCTATTAGTATCCCCTGTTATCAACTAAGATCATAGCCACAGCTCTTATGAATCCACCAATCCTCCATTATTAGAAGTCAGCAGATCTAGGTAACTGTCCTTTCTAAGTAGGCTCAACTTCCAGACTCACATAAAGAATCTCCAATCCAAAGTTAAATCTAGAATCGGCTTCCTATTTTCGCAACAAAGCCTCCTTCACTCATGCTGCCAAACATGCCCTCGTAAAACTGACTATCCTACCGATCCTTGACTTCGGCGATGTCATTTACAAAATAGCCTCCAACACTCTACTCAGCAAATTGGATGTAGTCTATCACAGTGCCATCCGTTTTGTCTCCAAAGCCCCATACACTACCCACCACTGTGACCTGTACGCTCTTGTTGGCTGGTCCTCACTACATGTTCGAGTCGTCAAACCCACTGGCTCCAGGCCATCTATAAATCACTGCTAGGCAAATCCCCGCCTTATCTTAGCTCATTGGTCACCATAGCTGCACCCACCCGCAGTCTGCGCTCCAGCAGGTATATCTCACTGGTCATTCCCAAAGCCAACACCTCCTTTGGCCGCCATTCCTTCCAGTTCTCTGCTGCCAATGACTGGAACGAATTGCAAAAATCTCTGAAGCTGGAGACTCTTATCTCCCCCAATAACTTTAAGCATCAGTTGTCAGAGCACCTTACCGATCACTGCACCTGTACACAGCCCATCTGAAATTAGCCCACCCAACTACCTCATCCCTATATTGTTATTTAATTTGCTCTTTTGCACCCCCAGTATCTCTATTTGCACATAATCTCTTGCACATCTAGCATTCCAGTGTTAATACTATTGTAATTATTCTGCACTATAGGCTATTTATTGCCTTACCTCTATAACTTGCTACATTTGCACACACTGTATATATATTTTCTGTTGTATTTCTGACTTTATGTTTTTTTTTACCCCATATGTAACTCTGTGTTGTTTTTATTGCACTACTTTGCTTTATCTTGGCCAGGTCGCAGTTGTAAATGAGAACCTGTTCTCAACTGGCTTACCTGGTTAAATAAAGGTGAAAAAAAAAATAATAAAAAAAAAAAAGTAACAAACCAAACACTTGCTGTAGTTGATCAGCATATATTGAATTTGTATCCATAGTATTAATATCCAATTTATTGATTGACATTATGTCACCATTCTCAATCGTTTAATCTAGCAAAGCATTAGGCAACGCAAAAATGTATACCTCGAAATTGTCTCGCTATTCCTGTTAAATAATTGTGTCTTTCAATTTGAACCAATCACGCTGTTAAATCTTCCATTCTACATCACCAAACCAAATCCTTTGTAGTATCTGTCTAAGCAACACTCAGAAAACCAGATTTTACTCTATTCCATTTACCAAATGCTATTGAAATGACAAATAAATCCCACAAATAGCCCAATTACACTAGAATTTCCACTCCTTATGGGTAGTTCATTTCTTAAACCTTATCTCTATCAAATTATCCATCAACGGCTCAAACTCAGAAAACCTTTATTCATTATTTCCCACCCCTGACGTACGTCTACGATTGGGTGAGCAAGTTAATACATACATATTATTCAAATGATCACTTTATCACCTCTCTAGTAATCAATTACACACACATAAAATTCATCCTATTTTCACATCGTCACATACTCCATATAGAACGTTAGAAACTCCTAGGTACTCACATCAAACAATCCTTTCCTGTTTTTTTTTACGATTCTTAATCGACACAAATCAACTTCTTCAAACAAACTCCCAGCGGAACCAAAACAACCAGACTGTAGTGTCAAGGACACTGACCTTCCTGTCATTGGATCCTCACCAATTCTCTAACCTTCAGGAAACTCAGTCAAAGTCAAGCCTCTCATTAAAACATAGACTTTTCCACTACACTCTAAAATAACCTCACGCTCTCCATACCACTCCTTGATATTATATGATTGGCATTGATGTACGGAACCACAATATAATGTTATATCAAAGCTTATTATCCAAACTTATATCAAATCATCATACACATTCATAACAAAAAATGGTGGCATTGAGTTGACTTAAAAGGTATCTTCCCATTAACACCATAGGAGTTGTAGCACTTACTATAAATGAATGTTGAAAAATAATATCCTCCAAATCAATTTGTAATGGGAGAGATATAGGATCAATTTGCATAGTTCCACTAATTCCAATAGGCTGGACTTTCTGATTACTTAAAGGACACCTTTAATCTTGTTGCCTTAAACATGACATAGTTGCCCCCTGTATCAATTAGAAATGGAATTATTTTACTAGATACACATTAACTTAACTTTGGCATTTCTAATGGGCTAACCGAAATATGCAATTGTGGTGCATTGACCATGTATTTAACCTCCTCCTGCTTATCGGTGTTGTGGTGCATTGATCATGTGTTTAACCTCCTCCCTGCTTATCGGTGTTGTGGTGCATTGATCATGTGTTTAACCTCCTCCCTGCTTATCGGTGTTATGGTGCATTGATCATGTGTTTAACCTCCTCCCTGCTTATCGGTGTTATGGTGCATTGATCATGTGTTTAACCTCCTCCCTGCTTATCGGTGTTGTGGTGCATTGATCATGTATTTAACCTCCTCCCTGCTTATCGGTGTTGTATGTCATTGTGCCCCATAATAGATTACCCGGCCTTCTCCTCTCTAGGTGTATTCTGGGAATTAGGGTGCGGTTGGGCAGGAGTCCCATTTCCCTCTCTCTATCTCCATATCTTCGTCTCTCCTCATCCTGTATTCTAATGTTACAGTCTCCAACCCAATGTCCCCAGTGTTTACAATAATTGCAAAGTATCCCTGTCTCTGTTAAACCTCCTTCTTCCTCCTCTGGAATTGCCATTGGACCTTCCTCTTCCTCCATTATTATCCTTCCCCTGCTTCAACCAAAAATTACATCATTTTATTTGCTAATCTATTGTTTAAATCGACATTTTGGTTTTGTTTGATTATTGTAAATATCATTTTATATTCATTTTCCACCCACTCTCTAGTATATCACATTTTTTCAATGTTTATTCGTCCTGTCTGACCTCTAAACCTTCTTTCTGCCGTGTCTAAAGCTCTACCAAACCTTTGGAACCACAATGGACCTGCATTCCTCACACTACCGTTTGGTCTCAAAGTTATCTGTTTTAGCTTTAGGAAACATATATTTTCACCTGATTTTAGGATTTTTGTGTATATTTTTTGCCTAACCCCCATAAGATTGTATAAATAACCAATCATATATGTCACTATCCTCTTCTACGTCTTCCCCTGTACTAGAAGCTGGAGGCTGAATAGAGTTCGCTAACTGTGGATATAACCAATCATATTGTCACTATCCTCTTCTACGTCTTCCCCTGTACTAGAAGCTGAAGGCTGAATAGAGTTCGCTAACTGTGGATATAACCAATCATATATGTCACTATCCTCTTCTACGTCTTCCCTGTACTAGAAGCTGGAGGCTGAATAGAGTTCGCTAACTGTGGATATAACCAATCATATATGTCACTATCCTCTTCTACGTCTTCCCCTGTACTAGAAGCTGGAGGCTGAATAGAGTTCGCTAACTGTGGATATAACCAATCATATTGTCACTATCCTCTTCTACGTCTTCCCCTGTACTAGAAGTTGGAGGCTGAATAGAGTTCGCTAACTGTGGATATAACCAATCATATTGTCACTATCCTCTTCTACGTCATCCCCTGTACTAGAAGCTGGAGGCTGAATAGAGTTCGCTAACTGTGGATATAACCAATCATATTGTCACTATCCTCTTCTACGTCTTCCCCTGTACTAGAAGCTGGAGGCTGAATAGAGTTCGCTAACTGTGGATATAACCAATCATATTGTCACTATCCTCTTCTACGTCTTCCCCTGTACTAGAAGTTGGAGGCTGAATAGAGTTCGCTAACTGTGGATATAACCAATCATATTGTCACTATCCTCTTCTACGTCTTCCCCTGTACTAGAAGTTGGAGGCTGAATAGAGTTCGCTAACTGTGGATATAACCAATCATATTGTCACTATCCTCTTCTACGTCTTCCCCTGTACTAGAAGCTGGAAGCTGAATAGAGTTCGCTAACTGTGGATAAATTCCTTTCATATTTTCAGATCCTTTTATAGCCCCTTGTGGACTGACTCTTTTCATAAGGTAGATTATGTTGCTCCATTGCCAAATTACCTCATTTCTTAACTGACTTTTCCTCCTTCCTAATGATATTTACAGTCCATTGTGCACTCATTAAATCCCATGATTTATACACCTCTTTCATGTCATTTAAATCCCATTTCGGGTAGCTTATGGCTGTATTATCAATTATATACTTTCGCTCTACTTGTAATTTAACCCTTTTAAAACTACCAGTTTGAGGATAGTCATTATCTGTCCATGCTGATAAATCACTAAGATATAGTTCCACATAGAAAAATCCTCATTTACTTAACATCCATTTGCACATTTTTCACTACTTTTAAAAGATACTTGTTTTAAATGCGGATTTGTCTGTAATAATTTCGTTGTTTCCTGTCTCTCTCTTCGAGGTAAAATGAAGCTCTGATTTACTCTTAATGGAGACTGTTTTTCCAGATATCGGTCTACTAAGTTGGCTATCCATTACTTTTATTAGTTCATGCAATATTAGTAATCAAATACTTTAATCAAATCCCCAACTTGATCTTTATTAAAATGTAGTTTGCCTATTTTGTCATTGGTGCCATGATTCAACATGATCGCTCTGAGCATTTGTTGTTGAATCACAGCACCATGTTATTGTCTTATTTGCTATTTCTCCTTACATCTGTTTACGTACTTGAATACCACTCATCTGTTCCCCTCAACAAAATATTGCATTTTAAACGTTCGTTACAGCTCAGCTTTACCACAGATAAGCAGAATTTAACCTATTAACTAAATGAAAAGTCTGCTTACCTGTTAGTTCGGCTGTAAACTGCATCCTGTTCGCTTAGACGGCAATCTGTTATGACAAGTTTCTCTGGTATCTCGTACTTCAGGATGTAAGAGAGTAGTCGACCACTTAGATGGAGAGTTGATTCATTGTTATTTAATGGTTACAGTCCTGGGTTCAATGACAAGCGGTACGGGCATAGCCTCTTGTCATCTGAATGACTTCCATAGAAAACCTCTCAGTTTATATAATGTTCTCCGAGCTACTTCCATCCCACAGTTGCCAACCATTATTGAGTGTCACTCATCTCCTACAATAGGATCCCCATACATAGTATCGTGTGGCACTCTAGCCAGGCCATTCCATCACGTACTCTTTCTAAGATTAGCAACAGTGGCCCCTAATCTATCTTGGCACGCCAACCTTCTGGCCCCCCATCCGTGACCGACATAACACATGGCGTGTCCTTCTCCGCTCTCTCACCTACAGCTGATGACTTTAAAGACATTAATAAATGCTGTATCAAAAGACGTTATATCAAACATCTTCCTAATATTGAGTTACCTCCCACTTTTACCCTCAGAACAGCCTCAATTCATCGGGGCATGGACTCTACAAGGTGTTGAAAGTGTTCCACAGGGATGCTGGCCCATGTTGACGCCTAATTCTTCCCACAGTTGTGTGAAGTTGGCTGGATGTCCTTTGTGTGGTGTACCATGAGCGTGAAAAACCCAGCAACGTTGCAGTTCTTGACACAAACCGGTGTGCTTGGCACCTACTACCATACCCCGTTCAAAGGCACTTCAATATTTTGTCTTGCCCATTCACCCTCTGAATGGCACACATACACAATCTATGTCTCAATTGTCTCCAGACTGAAACATCCTTCTTTAACCTGTCCCCTGCCCTTCATCTACAAGTGACATCAATAAGGGATCATAGCTTTCACCTGGATTCACCTGCTCAGTCTGTCATGGAAAGAGCAGGTGTCCTTAATGTTTTGTCCACTTAAGTGTAAATTGCACAATAATGATCCATTGATGGATTTTCTTATGTAGTCTATTGTTTTCTCTGTATTGAACCTGCCTGTCACCCACCCGCCTGGGGACTGTGGGTTATGAGACAACCCCTGCATCACTAGCTTGCATGTTCTGCAGCCTTGTAGAGATAGGGGAGGGGATGACTGGGAGGCAGGTTGGCATTTATTGTCATGAATCTTGCCCTGGAGGCAGTTCTGCAAAGTGGTCACTAGCTGGCACAGGCATAAAGTAATAATATCTGATTTTAATGCTAACCTTAACCTCACTGCTAATCCTTACCTTAAATTAAGACCATAAAACACAATTATTTTTCCACAAATGTTTACGATATAGCCAATTTTGACTTTGCAGCTGGCATATCTAGAGGAAATCGCGCAGTTCTGCCTCCAGGGCAAAATTCAGGACAAAACGTAAACCTGTGACTGGGAGAGGACAATGTAAAATCGATAACGACATTGTTTTGACAATTAACATGCTTTTTATTATGTATGAAAAGTACAATATATCCATGCACAATTATGGAGCATATGTCCATATACAATTGTACAATTTGTTTTTCAACATAAAAGACATACAAAAAAATATAATATTGGTATTTCAACGGAGGATACATCTAAAACAGTATTAAAAAGTGCAGTCTGTTCTGAGTATGTTACCTTCACGTCAACTCATAACGTCCCACTATAACTTCATGGGAGTCTAGTGGAAAGACTGCATGTTGATTTGGGTGGATTCATCAACATTTGCAGAATATTCCTGTAATGTCAGATGGCATCTTGTCAGAAGGCAACAGCCTAGTCGGCTGCAGACACTCATAAGGAGTTCAAGTAGTTTATTTGCCATTTGCAGGTATTAAAAGTAATACATACATTGTAATTCCTTGTTGGAGCTCATATAGGACAGTACATACCAGTGGAGGCTGCTGAGGGGAGGACGGCTCATAATAATGGCTGGAACGGAGCCAATTAAATGGCATCAAACACATGGAAACCATGGAAACCATGTATTTGATGTATTTGATACCATTCCACTCAATCCGCTCCAGTCATTACAAGCCTGTCCTCCCCAACTAAGGTCCCACCAACCTCCTGTGGTACGTACACACAAACAGTAAAATATATCATAAGAACATCAATAAAAAATACAAAGAGTGTGTGTGTGTGTCCGTGTGTGTGTGTGTGTGTGTGTGTGTGTGCAGTGTGTGTGTGTGTGTGTGTGTGTGTGTGTCCAGTGTGTGTGTCCAGTGTGTGTGTGTGTGTGTGTCAGTGTTACCATGGTTACTATTTACAGGGACACTGAGGAGTCAACATCATAAACCCAAAACCCTGGATAGAGGGGCTCAGTGAATGTGGAGTGGAATGTGTTCAGGTGGGTCAGTGTGTCAGAAGAGACTCTGTAGAAGGACAGAGTGCCGGGGCTGGCCAGTCCAGATACACCTCCTACTCTGTGGGAGCTGGAGGAGGGGACGTCTATGGTAGTGGACTTATTATTGTGACAGGCAGAGTAACTGTTGTCAGAGCAGATCAGACTCCAGGACTTGTCATTGTATCCAAGCCAACAGTCATTACCCCTTCCTCCCCTGCTGATTCCTTTATATGTCACTCCTATAACAGCCCCTTTCCCACTCCACTCTACCTCCCAGTAACAGCGTCCAGTCAGACCCTCTCTACACAGCACCTGTCCATAGTCCTCAAATCTCTCTGGGTGATCAGGATACGGCTGCTCCTCTCTCCTACATGTCACCTTTCTGTTCTCCTCAGACAGAGAGAGGAATCTGTTTACTGTGTTTGGGTTCAGTGTGAGATCACAGACATCTGATGGATGAAACCAGACACAATATTAGAAATCATCATCATTCACATTAGAATGTTAACTCACTTTTCACTAATTCAGTTAATGTAGATGTTTCTAGGTATCAAAAGGAGAAGTTAAGGTAACTTGAGACTTGTTCAATGATTATATGTTATACTGTATGGTATTATAAAACACACTTATTCCCATTATTTACACACACACACACACATCCTGAACACACACATATCCTGAACACACACACACATCCTGAACACACACACACACACACACACACACACACACACACACACACACACACACACACACACACACACACACACACACACACACACACACACACACACACACACACACACACACACACACATTGTCAAAGCAACTCTTTGAAAACTTTGGTGTCCCTGATTTCTGCTTCTGTAGAACTACAGCTGATATTTAATATGACCAAGTAAGTAATGATGGTGGTCTTTGACTTTGACTTCACTTGAATTAAGACTTATTCTTAGTCATATTCTTCACAGCAGTCAACACTCACATTTTCTAAGTCCAGGTTTCATTGTGTTCTCTCCATCATGTTCCACACTGTAGCGGTAAGCAGAAGAACATACAGTCATTGAGTGATACACCTGAACTCACACACACACACACACACACACACACACACACACACACACACACACACACACACACACACACACACACACACACACACACACACACACACACACACACACACACACACAAACACACACACACAAACACACACACACACACACACAACTTTGTACAAGCGGTGGTAAGAATGTTTGTCTGTGTGTGTGTCCAGTGTGGGTGTGTGTGTGTGTCCAGTGTGTGTGTCCAGTGTGTGTGTGTCCAGTTGTGTGTGTGTGTGTGTCCAATGTGTGTGTGTGTGTGTGTGTGTGTGTGTGTATGTGTGTCCAGCGTGTGTGTGGTATGTGTGTGTGTCCAGTGTGTGTGTGTCCTGTTTGTGTGTGTGTGTGTCCAGTTTGTGTGTGTCCAGTGTGTGTGTGTGTGTGTGTGTGTCCAGTGTGTGTGTGTGTGTGTGTGTCCTCTTTGTGTGTGCCCAATGTGTATGTGTGTGTGTGTGTCCATGTGTGTGTGTGTGTCCTGTGTGTGTGTGTGTCCAGTGTGTGTGTGTGTGTGTCCAGTGTGTGTGTGTGTCCAATCTGTGTGTGTGTCCAGTGTGTGTGTGTCCAGTGTGTGTGTGTGTCCAATCTGTGTGTGTGTCCAGTGTGTGTGTGTCCAGTGTGTGTGTGTGTGTGTGTGTGTGTGTGTGTGTGTGTGTGTGTGTGTGTGTGTGTGTGTGTGTGTGTGTGTGTGTGTGTCGCAGTGTGTGTGTGTGGGTGTGTGTCCAGTGTGTGTGAGTGTTTGTGTGTCCAGTGTGTGTGTGTGTCCAGTGTGTGTGTGTGTGTGTCAGTGTGTGTGTGTGTGTGTGTCCAGTGGTTGTGTGTGTCCAGTGTGTGTGTGTGTGTGTGTGTGTGTGTGTGTGTGTGTGTGTGTGTGTGTGTGGGTGGGTGTCCATGTGTGTGTGTGTGTGGGTCCAGTGTGTGTGTTTGTGTGTGTGTTCAGTGTGTGTGTGTGTTTGTCTGTCCAGTGTGTGTGTGTGTGTCAAGTGTGAGTGTGTGTGTGTGTCCGGTGTGTTTGTGTGTGTGTCCAGTGTGTGTGTGTTTGTCCAGTGTGTGTGTGTGTGTCTAGTGTGAGTTTGTGTGTCCAGTGTGTGTGTGTGTGTGTCCAGTGTGTGTGGGTGTGTGTCCAGTGTGTGAGTGTTTGTGTGTCGTGTGTGTGTGTGTGTGTGTGTGTGTGTCCAGTGTGTGTGTGTGTGTCCAGTGTGTGTCCAGTGTATGTGTGTGTGTGTGTGTGTGTGTGTGTGTGTGTGTGTCCAGTGTGTGCGTGTGTCCAGTGTGTGTGTGTGTGTGTGTATGTGTGTGTGTGTGTGTCCAGTGTTAGTGAGTGTGTGTGTGTGTGTGTGTGTGTGTGTGTGTGTGTGTGTGTGTGTGTCCAATGTGTTTGTGTGTGTGTCCAGTGTGTGTGTGTGTGTCCAGTGTGTGTGTGTGTGTGTGTGTGTGTGTGTGTCAGGGTGTCCAGTGTGAGTGTGTGTGTGTGTGTCCAGTGTGTTTGTGTGTGTGTCCAGTGTGTGTGTGTGTCTAGTGTGAGTGTGTGTGTCCAGTGTGTGTTTGTGTATGTGTGACAAGTGTGTGTGTGTGTGTGAATGTGTTTGTGTATGTGTGTGTGTGTGTGTGTGTGTGGGTCCAGTGTGTGTGTTTGTGTGTGTGTTCAGTGTGTGTGTGTGTTTGTCTGTCCAGTGCGTGTGTGTGTGTGTGTCCAGTGTGAGTGTGTGTGTGTGTGTGTGTCCAGTGTGTTTGTGTGTGTGTCCAGTGTGTGTGTTTGTCCAGTGTGTGTGTGTGTCTACTGTGAGTGTGTGTGTCCAGTGTGTGAGTGTTTGTGTGTCCAGTGTGTGTGTGTGTGTGTGTCCAGTGTGAGTGTGTGTGTGTGTGTGTGTGTGTGTGTGTGTCCAGTGTGTTTGTGTGTGTGTCCAGTGTGTGTGTGTTTGACCAGTGTGTGTGTGTGTGTCCAGTGTGTGTGGGTGTGTGTCCAGTGTGTGAGTGTTTGTGTGTCCAGTGTGTGTGTGTGTGTGTGTGTGTGTGTGTCCATGTGTGTGTGTGTGTCAGTGTGTGTCCAGTGTGTGTGTGTGTGTCCAGTGTGTGCGTGTGTGTGTGTGTGTCCAGTGTGTTTGTGTGTGTGTCCAGTGTACGTGTGTGTCTAGTGTGAGTGTGTGTGTCCAGTGTGTGTGTGTGTGTGTCCAGTGTGTGTGTGTGTGTCCAGTGTGTGTGTGTGTGTGTGTGTGTGTGTGTGTGTGTGTTTGTTTGTGTGTGTGTGTGTGTGTTCAGTGTGTGTGTGTGTGTGTGTGTGTCCAGTGTGTTTGTGTGTCCAGTGTGGTGTGTGTGTGTCCAGTGTGTGTGGGTCCAGTGTGTGTGTGTGTCCAGTGTGTGTGTGTGTGTGTGTGTAGTCCAGTGTGTGTGTGGGTCCAGTGTGTGTGTGTGTCCAGTGTGTGTGTGTGTCCAGTGTGTGTGTGTGTGTCCAGGGTGTCCAGTGTGAGTGTGGGTCCAGTGTGTGTGTGTGTGTGTGTGTGTGTGTGTGTGTGTGTGTGTGTGTTTGTGTGTGTGTGTGTGTCCAGTTTGTGTGTGTGTGTGTGTGTCCAGTGTGTGTGTGTTCAGTGTGTGTGTGTGTGTGTCCAGTGTGTGTGTGGGTCCAGTGTGTGTGTGTGTGTGTGTCCAGTGTGTGTGTCAGTGTGTGGGTCCACACACATACACTGACACACACACACACTGGACACACACACACACTGGACACCCTGGACACACACACACATTGGACACACACACACACACACTGGACACACACACACACTGACACACACACACACACACACTGCACACACACACACACACACACTGGACACACACACACACTGGACACACACACTCACACACACACACACACACACACACACACACACACACACACTGGACACACACACACGCACACTGGACACACACACACACACACACACTGGACACACACACACACACACACACACTGGACACACACACACTGGACCCACACACACACTGACACACACACACACACACACACACTGGACACGCACACACACTGGACACACACACACACACACACACATACACACCACACACACACACAAACTGGACACACACACACACACACCACACACACACACACCACACACACACACACACACAAACACACACACACACACACACACACAGTCTTTATATAACTTAGTCCAAGTGGTGGTCAGAATGTTTGTCTTAACTAGCCTGATAACTCCAACATGTCTGATATGAACATTGACATAAACCCTCTACATACTTGAGTTTCTCCAGTCTGCAGTGTGGATCCTCCAGTCCAGCAGAGAGCAGTCTGAGTCCTGAGTCTCCTGGGTGATTGTAGCTCAGGTCCAGCTCTCTCAGGTGTGAGGGGTTTGACTTCAGAGCTGAGACCAGAGAAGCACAGCCTTCCTCTGTGACTAGACAGCCTGACAGCCTGCAAAGAGTCAAATCATATTAAAATCACACTGCTATTCTTTGGTGGTGAAAATAGTGGCAGTATATTTTTTTCTACATATTAAGATATATCAGTGTCCTGAAACCTGCCATATCTATTCATAAATGAATGTATCATTATTAGAAATAACAAATTATCAAAGTATTGCTTGTAGAGAGAAAAATATAAAAGTACAAATATTTGAGTAGACTGACCAGAGCAGTTTAAAAAGCAGTATCAGTCAAAAGACAGACAGTGCGGTATCAGATTTATATTATATTGAGTATACAGTCCACACCATATCTATTTTGACAGTGAAGCTAACATTTTAAATATGTCTCTGTACTCCAGCATTGTGGATTTGAGATCAAATGTTTCATATGAGGTGACAGTATATAATGTCACATTTTATTTGAGGGTATTTTTATACATATCTGTTTCACTGTTCAGAAAAATAAAAGCACTTTATGTATCTAGTCCCCCCATTTGAAGAAGTCATAAGTATTCTGACAAATGTACTTATAGTGTATTAAAGTAGTCAAGAGTTGATTATTTGGTCCCAAACTCGTTGGTTGCATTTGCAGTTTGTTTGGGTTGTGTTTTGGGTTATGTTTTGCCCGATAGTAATTGAATGGTGGATGATGACTGGAGTAATTTTCTGTCTAAGTGAGTAGATAACATGTTTCTAAACACTACTAAATTAATCCTGATGATGCCATTATTAAGAAAAAATCATGAATGAATCATGAATAATAATGAATGAGAAAGTTACAGAGGCTACAAAAAAACATGCTCAACCTCTCACCATTAACATCAAATAAACTGTGACATTCTGTACTGTTGTCTAATATGAAACAGTCTATCTCAAATCCAAAATGATGGAGCATAGCACCAAATTTAAAACTGTAAGCTTCACTGTCCAAACACATATGGTGTGGACTATGTGTGCCTGGTAAACACATGTGGATCTGGTGAACAGTTATCACTTGTTGACCAACTACAGGAATACTGACCTCAGAGTCTCCAGTTTACAGTGGGGATTCCCCAGTCCAGCAGAGAGCAGCTTCACTCCTGAATCCTTCAGGTCATTGTTACTCAGATCCAGCTCTCTCAGGTGTGAGGGGTTTGACTTCAGAGCTGAGACCAGAGAAGCACAGCCTTCCTCTGTGACTAGACAGCCTGACAGCCTGCAAAGAGTCAAATCATATTAAAACCACACTGCTATTCTTTGGTGGTGAAAATAGTGGCAGTATATTTTTTCTACATATTAAAGATACAGTGGGGAAAAAATGTATTTAGTCAGCCACCAATTGTGCAAGTTCTCCCACTTGAAAAGATGAGAGAGGCCTGTGATTTTCATCATAGGTACACATCAACTATGACAGACAAAATGAGGAAAAAAAATCCAGAAAATCACATTGTAGGATTTTTAATGAATTTATTTGCAAATTATGGTGGAAAATAAGTATTTGGTCAATAACAAAAGTTTCTCAATACTTTGTTATATACCCTTTGTTGGCAATGACACAGGTCAAACTTTTTCTGTAAGTCTTCACAAGGTTTTCACACACTGTTGCTGGTATTTGGCCCATTCCTCCATGCAGATCTCCTCTAGAGCAGTGATGTTTTGGGGCTGTCGCTGGGCAACACGGACTTTCAACTCCCTCCAATGATTTTCTATGGGGTTGAGATCTGGAGACTGGCTAGGCCACTCCAGGACCTTGAAATGTTTCTTACGAAGCCACTCCTTCGTTGCCCGGGCGGTGTGTTTGGGATCATTGTCATGCTGAAAGACCCAGCCACGTTTCATCTTCAATGCCCTTGCTGATGGAAGGAGGTTTTCACTCAAAATCTCACGATACATGGCCCCATTCATTCTTTCCTTTACACGGATCAGTCGTCCTGGTCCCTTTTCAGAAAAACAGCCCCAAAGCATGATGTTTCCACCCCCATGCTTCTACAGTAGGTATGGTGTTCTTTAGATGCAACTCAGCATTCTTTGTCCTCCAAACACGACGAGTTGAGTTTTTACCAAAAAGTTATATTTTGGTTTCATCTGACCATATGACATTCTCCCAATCCTCTTCTGGATCATCCAAATGCACTCTAGCAAACTTCAGACGGGCCTGGACATGTACTGGCTTAAGCAGGGGGACACGTCTGGCACTGCAGGATTTGAGTCCCTGGCGGCGTAGTGTGTTACTGATGGTAGGCTTTGTTACTTTGGTCCCAGCTCTCTGCAGGTCATTCACTAGGTCCCCCCGTGTGGTTCTGGGATTTTTGCTCACCGTTCTTGTGATCATTTTGACCCCACGGGGTGAGATCTTGCGTGGAGCCCCAGATCGAGGGAGAATATCAGTGGTCTTGTATATCTTCCATTTCCTAATAATTGCTCTCACAGTTGATTTCTTCAAACCAAGCTGCTTACCTATTGCAGATTCAGTCTTCCCAGCCTGGTGCAGGTCTACAATTTTGTTTCTGGTGTCCTTTGACAGCTCTTTGGTCTTGGCCATAGTGGAGTTTGGAGTGTGACTGTTTGAGGTTGTGGGACAGGTGTCTTTTATACTGATAACAAGTTCAAACAGGTGCCATTAATACAGGTAACGAGTGGAGGACAGAGGAGCCTCTTAAAGAAGAAGATACAGGTCTGTGAGAGCCAGAAATCTTGCTTGTTTGTAGGTGACCAAATACTTATTTTCCACCATAATTAAAAAAATAATTTTCTCCAATTTGTCTGTCATAGTTGACGTGTACCTATGGTGAAAATTACAGGCCTCTCTCATCTTTTTAAGTGGGAGAACTTGCACAATTGGTGGCTGACTAAATACTTTTTTTCCCCACTGTATCTGTTTCACTGTTCAGAAAAATAAAAGCACTTTTTGTATCTAGTCCCCCTTTTTGAAGAAGTCATAACTATTCTGACAAATGTACTTATAGTGTATTAAAGTAGTCAAGAGTTGAGTATTTGGTCCCAAACTCGTTGGTTGCATTTGCAGTTTGTTTTGGTTGTGTTTTGGGTTATGTTTTGCCTGATAGTAACTGAATGGTGGATGATAACGGGAGTAATTTTCTGTCTAAGTGAGTAGATAACATGTTTCTAAACACTACTAAATTAATCCTGATGATGCCATGATTAATAAAAATCATGAATGAATCATGAATAATAATGAGTGAGAAAGTTACAGAGGCTACAACAAAACATGCTAACCTCTCACCATTACCAATACAGAGGGGGTATGATCCTTGTTCCTCTGTAACTTTCTCATTCATCATCATTCACGATTCATTCATGATTATTCATAATCATGGTAGCATCCACATGAATATAGAAGTGTTCAGAAACATATTCTATTCTTACTGACAATACAAGTGAAGTGACTCCAAAATGACTGGACATTATTCACCATTCAGTTTCTATTAGGAAAAACATCATCTAAAACAAACTGCAAATGTATTCAACAAGTTTGTAGAATCACAAGCTTGATGTAATCACTGCAGGTAAGGAATATGGGACCAAATACTAAACTTATGACTACTTTAATACAATATAAGTGAACATGTCCAAATTATTACGACTTTTTTCAAATGGGAGAAATAGACACATAAAGTGCTTTCATTTCTAAACAGTAACACAGATATGTATGAAAATATCCTCAAATAACAGGTGACATTATATACTGTCACCTAATATGAAACATTATATCTCAAATCCAAAATGCTGGAGCATAGCACCAAATGTAAAACTGTAAGCTTCACTGTCCAAACACATATGGTGTGGACTATGTGTGCCTGGTAAACACATGTGGATCTGGTGAAGAGTTATCACTTGTTGACCAACTACAGGAATACTGACCTCAGAGTCTCCAGTTTACACTGGGGATTCCCCAGTCCATCAGAGAGCAGCTTCACTCCTGAATCCTTCAGGTCATTGTTACTCAGATCCAGCTCTCTCAGGTGTGAGGGGTTTGACTTCAGAGCTGAGACCAGAGAATAACAGCCTTCCTCTGTGAATAGACAGCCTGACAGCCTGCAAAGAGTCAAATCATATTAAAACCACACTGCAATTCTTTGGTGGTGAAAAAAGTGGCAGTATATTTTTTAAACATTTTCATTTATACCAGTGTCCGGAAACTTGCCATATATAATTATTAGAAAAAATCATAATATTGTGTGTAGAGAGAAAAATGTATAGTATGAATATTTGAGTAGACTGACCAGAGCAGTTTAAAAAGCAGTATCAGTCAAAAGACAGACAGTGAGGTATCAGATTTAGATTGTATTGAGTATACAGTCCACACTATAGCAATTTTGACAGCGAAGATAACATTATAAATTTGGCTCTATACTCCAACATTTTGGATTTGAGATCAAATGTTTCATATGAGGTGACAGTATATAATGTCACCTTTTATTTGAGGGTATTTTCATACATATCTGTTTCACCGTTGAGAAATGAAAGCACTTTATGTATCTTGTCCCCCTATTCTGCGTTATGAAAGGAACTAGACACGGAGATGAATGATCCATTGGTAGTTTGTTGTAACTAAGTATTGGTGCTAAACCTTGTGTTATTGGATGCTAGCATGCTAGTTAGCTATGGCGTCATAGGATACTGTGCCCTGGGCGTTTTCACAGAAGAATACTGTACCTAGTTAGCTAGCTGAATAAACTAAGTTAGTCTATTCCTGAAACATTGAACTGCTGTAGATTACAGCAATTATAATCTCTAAAGTGGAAATTGGGAGAGTTATATTTGAGTGTTTCAGTGAAACGTGAGGGAGGCCCCGCTCTCTCGCTTCCCCAGATGTTTAATTAATTTCATTCCGATCTCCTTTGCATTAGTGTAGCCTTTTCTGTAGCCTGTCAACTATGTGTCTGTCTATCCCTGTTCTCTCCTCTTCGCACAGGTCATACAAACGCCTCACACCGCGTGGCTGCTGCCACTCTAATCTGGTGGTCCCTGCGCGCACAACTCACGTGGAGTTCCAGGTCTCCGGCAGCCTCTGGAACTGCCGTTCTGCGACCAACAAGGCAGAGTTAATCTCAGCCTATGCTACCCTCCAGTCCCTCGACTTCTTGGCGCTGACGGAAACATGGATTACCACAGAAAACACTGCTACTCCTACTGCTCTCTCCTTGTCTGACCATGTGTTCTCACATACCCCGAGAGCATCTGGTCAGCGGGCGGTGGCACAGGAATCCTCATCTCTCCCCAAGTGGACATTCTCTCTTTCCCCTGACCCATCTGTCTATATCCTCATTTGAATTCCATGCTGTCACAGTCACTAGCCCATTCAAGCTTAACATCCTTATCATTTATCGCCCTCCAGGTTCCCTTGGAGAGTTCATCAATGAGCTTGACGCCTTGATAAGTTCCTTTCCTGAGGATGGCTCACCCCTCACAGTTCTGGGTGACTTTAACCTCCCTATGTCTACCTTTGACTCATTTCTCTCTGCCTCCTTCTTTCCTCTCCTCTCCTATTTTGACCTCATCCTCTCACCGTCTCCCCCTACTCAGAAGGCAGGCAATACGCTTGACCTCATCTTTACTAGATGCTGTTCTTCTACTAATCTCACTGAAACTCCCCTCCAAGTCTCCGACCACTACTTTGTATCCTTTTCTCTCTCGCTCTCCTCCAACACTACTCACTCTGCCCCTACTCAGATGGTAATGCGCCGTCGCAACCTTCGCTCTCTCTCTCCCGCTACTCTCTCCTCTTCCATCCTACTCATATCTTCCCCTCTGCTCAATCCTTCTCCCTCCAATCTCCTGATTCTGCCTCCTCAACCCTCCTCTCCTCCCTTTCTGCATCTTTTGACTCTCTATGTCCCCTATCCTCCCGGCCGGCTCGGTCCTCCCCTCCTGCTCCGTGGCTTGACGACTCATTGCAAGCTCACAGAACAGGGCTCCGGGCAGCCGAGCGGAAATGGAGAAAAACTAGACTCCCTGCGGACCTGGAATATTTTCACTCCCTCCTCTCTACATTTTCTTCCTCTGTTTCTGCTGCTGAAGCCACTTTCTACCACTCTAAATTCCAAGCATCTGCCTCTAACCCTAGGGAAGCTCTTTGCCACCTTCTCCTCCCTGCTGAATCCTCCTCCCCCCCTCCCTCTCTGTGGATGACTTCATCAACCATTTTGAAAAGAAGGTTGACGACATCCGATCCTCGTTTGTTAAGTCAAATGACACCGCTGGTCCTGCTCACACTGCCCTACTCTATGCTTTGACTTATTTCTCCCCTCTCTCTCCAGATGAAATCGTGCGACTTGTGATGGCCGGCCGCCCAACAACCTGCCCGCTTGACCCTATCCCCTCCTCTCTTCTCCAGACCATTTCCGGAGACCTTCTCCCTTACCTCACCTCGCTCATCAACTCATCCTTGACCGCTGGCTATGTCCCTTCCATCTTCAAGAGAGCGAGAGTTGCACCCCTTCTCAAAAAACCTACACTCGATCCCTCCGATGTCAACAACTACAGACCAGTATCCTTTCTTTCTTTTCTCTCCAAAACTCTTGAGCGTGCCGTCTTTAGTCAACTCTCTTGCTATCTCTCTTGAATGACCTTCTTGATCCAAACCAGTCAGGTTTCAAGACTGGTCATTAAACTGAGACTGCTCTTCTCTGTGTCACGGAGGCTCTCCGCACTGCTAAAGCTAACTCTCTCTCCTCTGCTCTCGTCCTTCTAGACCTATCTGCTGCCTTTGATACTGTGAACCATCGGATCCTTCTCTCCACCCTCACCGAGTTGGGCATCACCGGCGCGGCTCACTCTTGGATTGAGTCCTACCTGACAGGTCGCTCCTACCAGGTGGCGTGGCGAGAATCTGTCTCCGCACCACGTGCTCTCACCACTGGTGTCCCCCAGGGCTCCAGTTCTAGGCCCTCTCCTATTCTCGCTATACACCAAGTCACTTGGCTAGTCATATACTCACATGGCCTCTCCTATCATTGCTACACAGATGACACACAATTCATCTTCTCCTTTCCCCCTTCTGATAACCAGGGGGGCGAATCGCATCTCTGCATGTCTGGCAGACATATCAGTGTGGATGATCGATCACTACCTCAAGCTGAACCTCGGCAAGATGGAGCTGCTCTTCCTCCCGGGAAGGGGACTGCCCGTTCCATGATCTCGCCATCACGGTTGACAACTCCGTTGTGTCCTCCTCCCAGAGTGCAAAGAGCCTTGGCGTGACCCCTGACAACACCCTGTCGTTTCTCCGCTAACATCAAGGCGGTGACCCAATCCTGCAGGTTCATGCTCTACAACATTCGCAGAGTACGACCCTGCCTTACACAGGAAGTGACACAGGTCCTAATCCAGGCACTTGTCATCTCCCTTCTGGATTACTGCAACTCGCTGTTGGCTAGGCTCCTGCCTGTGCCATTAAACCCCTACAACCCATCCAGAACGCCGCAGCCCGTCTGGTGTTCAACCTTCCCAAGTTCTCTCACGTCACCCCGCTCCTCCGCACACTCCACTGGCTTCCAGTTGAAGCTCGCATCTGCTACAAGACCATGGTGCTGACTACGGAGCTGTGAGGGGAACGGCACCTCCGTACCTTCAGGCTCTGATCAGTCCCTACACCCAAACGAGGGCATTGCGTTCATCCACCTCTGGCCTGCTGGCCCCCTACCTCTGCAGTAGCACAGTTCCCGCTCAGCCCAGTCAAAACTGTTCGCTGCTCTGGCACCCCAATGGTGGAACAAGCTCCCTCACGATGCCAGGACAGCGGAGTCACTCACCACCTTCCGGAGACACTTGAAACCCCACCTCTTTAAGGAATACCTGGGATAGGATAAAGTAATCCTTCTACCCCCTTTACCCCACCCCAAAGGAGAAAAAATATATATATATATATTGTAAAGTGGTTGTCCCACTGGCTATCATAAGGTGAATGCATCAATTTGTAAGCCGCTCTGGATAACAGCGTCTGCTAAATGACTAAAATGTAAATGTAAATGTAAAGAATTCATAAGTATTCTGACCAATTCACTTATAGTGTATTAAAGTAGTCAAAATTTGAGTATTTGGTTGTAAACTCATTGGTTGCATTTGCAGTTTGTTTTGGTTGTGTTTTGGGTTATGTTTTGCCCAATAGTAACTGAATGGTGGATGATGACTGGAGTAATTTTCTGTCTAAGTGAGTAGATAACATGTTTCTAAACACTACTAAATTGATCCTGATGATGACATGATTAAGAAAAATCATGAATGAATCATGAATAATAATGAATGAGAAAGTTACAGAGGATACAACAAAACATGCTAACCTCTCACCATTACCAATAACAGAGGAGGTATGATCCTTGTTTCTCTGTAACTTTCTCATTCATCATCATTCACGATTCATTCATGATTATTCATAATCATGGTAGCATCCACATGAATGTAAGAGTGTTCAGAAACATCTTCTATTCTTACTGACAATACAAGTGAAGTGACTCCACAATGACAGGACATTATTCACCATTCAGTTTCTATTGGGAAAAACATCATCCAAAATACAACCAAAACAAACTGCAAATGTATTCAACAAGTTTGTAGAATCACAAGCTTGATGTAATCACTGCAGGTAAGGAATATGGGACCAAATACTAAACTTATGACTACTTTAATACAATATAAGTGAATATGTCCAAATTATTACGACTTTTTCAAATGGGAGAACTAGATACATAAAGTGCTTTCATTTCTAAACAGTAACACAGATATGTATGAATACCCTCTAATAAAAGGTGACATTCTGTACTGTCACCTAATATGAAACATTCTATCTCAAATCCAAATTGCTGGAGCATAGCACCAAATTTAAAACTGTAAGCTTCACTGTCCAAAAACACATATGATGTGGACTATGTGTGCCTGGTAAACACATGTGGATCTGGTGAACATTTATCACTTGTTGACCAACTACAGGAATACTGACCTCAGAGTCTCCAGTTTACAGTGGGGATTCCCCAGTCCAGCAGAGAGCAGCTTCACTCCTGAATCCTTCAGGTCATTGTTACTCAGATCCAGCTCTCTAAGGTTTGAGGGGGTTTGAACTCAGAGCTGAGACCAGAGAAGCACAGCCTTCCTCTGTGACTCCACAGCCTGACAGCCTGACAGAGAGATCATCATGATTTCACAAACACACTGTTAATTTAACAACAGTAGTGTAGAAGGACAATGGCAGATGCATTTGGTTTATTCTCTCAAACAGCATATAGATTCATCTTCCGTCTCCTAGAATTGTATGGTTATATTGTTATACTAATATGAACATCAATGCATTGATTCAGTAAGTTTTTCAATGTAATATTATATATTATATAAATATTATAATACATATATTTCTGAATATTTCTTCCTGATGATTAGTACTTAAATGTCATTTTACTCACAGAGCAGCTCTGGAGGCTTTGACCACTGGCAGCAGCCTCAGAAGACCTTCCTCTGATCTGGAGTATTTCTTCAGGTCAAACACATCCAGCTCCTTTTCTGATGTCAGCAACACAAAGACCAGAGCTGACCACTGTGCAGGTGAGAGATCTTCTTCTGAGAGACTTCCTGATCTCAGGTAGCTTTGGATCTCCTCCACTAGAGAATTGGTCATTCAGTTCATTCAGACAGGTGGAACAGATTGATGCACCTCTGGACAGGGATTCTCCTGATCTTCTCCTTGATGTACTTGACTGTTTTTTCATGGCTCTGTGAGCTGCTTCTTGTCGTTGTCAGTAGACCTCGTAAGTGCTTCTGATTGACTCCAGTGAGAGGCCCAGAAGGAAGCGGAGGAACAGGTCCAGGTTTCTGTCTCACTTTGTAAGGCTTTATCAACAGCACTCTTGTAGAAAGTAACTTCAGGCTTGTGTCTGAACAGTTAAGAAAAGTTTCTGGACTTTGTTTGGATTCTGCCATTAGATTCTCATTGTTGTTGATGAATGAGAGGAACACATATACAGCAGCCAGAAACTCCCTGAATGCTCAGATGCACGAAGCAGTACACCTTGTCCTGGTACAGCACACATTCCTCTTTAAAGAGCTGTGTGCAACAATCCTGAGTACACTGAGGCTTCATTGACATCAATGCCAGCCTCTTTCAGGTCTTCTTCATAGAAAATCAGATTGCCATTCACTAGCTGTTGAAAAGCCAGTTTTCCCAGTGACAGAATGCTCTCTTTATTCCAGTGTGGACCTGTCTCTTCTTTCCCAAGATATTTTTCATTCTTCTGTTTGGTATGAAACTCCACAAGGTGTGAGTACATCTCAGTCAGAGTCTTGGGCATCTCTTCTCTCTCTTATGTTTCAACATGGGTTCAAGGACTATTGCAGAAATCCAACAGAAGACTGGAATGTGGCACATGATGTGGAGGCTCCTTGATGTCTTTATGTGTGAGATGATTCTGCTGGCCAGGTCCTCATCACTGAATCTCTTCCTGAAGTACTCCTCCTTCTGTGGGTCATTGAACCTCGTACCTCTGTCACCTGGTCAACACACCCTGAAGGGATCTTATTGGTGCTGCAGGTCGGGTAGTTATCCAGATGAGAGCAGAGGGAAGCAGATTTCCTTGATGAGATTTGTCAGCAGAATATCCACTGAGGTTGACTCTGTGACGTCACAACAGATCTTGTTCTTCTGGAAGTCTAGGGGCAGTCGGGCACTCATCCAGACCATCAAAGATGAACAGAACTTTGTACTTGTCGTAGTTGGAGATTCTTGATTCTTTAGTTTCATTGAGAAGTGATTGAGAAGTTCAATCAAAGTGTGTTTTTCCTTTTTCATCAAATTCAGCTCCCCGAAAAGGGAATGAAAATACAAATTGGACATCCTGATTTGCTTTCCCTTCAGCCCAGTCCAAAATGAACCTGCACAGAGACTGTTTTTCCAATGCCAGCGACTCCTTTGTAAGCACAGTTCTGATAAGTTTGTCTTGTCCAGTTAAGGGTTTGAAGATGTCGTTACATTTGATTGCAGTCTCTGGTCTTGCTGTTTCCTGGTTGTTGTCTCAATCTGTCTCAGTTCATGTTCATTATTGACCTCTCCTTTTCCACCTTCTGTGATGTAGAGCTCTGTGAGATCTTAATGAGAAGTGTTGGGTTTCTCTTGTTTAGCGATCCCCTCAAATACACATTGAAACTTCTTCTTTAGATTAGATTTGAGTTCACGTTGGAAATCACAGCAAGCTCATCTGAATCTAGAAATAACACAGAGGATATTAATATTACGTCTGTTTTAATGCCACAGTATTCAGGACTGTTATAAAATTTTAAATTATAATAATTTCTTCACTTAACTGACTGTATAAATGTGTAAATGTTTTCATAATGCATTACAGATTGGTGTGACTGATTATATTATTATTGGTATTATCTCTCTCTCTCTCTCTCTCTCTCTCTCTCTCTCTCTCTCTCTCTCTCTCTCCTCTCTCTCTCTTTCTTTCTAAATTAATCAATACAACACATCCCTGCTGCTATTTGATGAGGTCACTAGGTGTTGTCTTAAGACTGCTAGAATATCATTGAGTTACACAGCTACTTTAGCTGTACTTTTAGCTACAGCTTTTAAATGTTCTAAAACAGCATTCAACATGAGGCAGACAGCTCTTACTTTTCTCCAGTGTGTCAGCAAGCTCCTTCTGGTTCATTTTCTCCCAGGACGTGCAGTGTGATCTTCAGAGCCCCCTCTCTGGCACTGCTCTCCTGTTTCTCATCTTCAGCATCCACCACTTCCTTATCCTGTTTCTGACTCTCAAAGCCTTCTGGGAGTTCTGAACTTAGAATCCTCTTGAACATCTTCAGCTCGTTCTTCACAAATGTCATAATATTCTCTTCAAGCAACTGAAATAAATCAAGTAAATCAGTTAAGCAACAGACTAAATGCTTTCTCATTAACATATTAATGAATGATTGACAGATCAACTTTACTTGAGGTAAACAAAAACAAATGTACATAACAGGACCACATACACTGAATATGGAGGCCAGGTCTGTTTGATGACTCTGGGAAGACTGACCACTGAGCATCTCTGACTCTGATCTCTGATGTTGGTTTCTGTGGACAAAACATGAGATTACATCTCCTCATCCAGGGAGTGCACACACACACACACACACACACACACACATACACACACACACACACACATACACACACACACACACACACACACACACACACACACACACACACACACACACACACACACACACGCGCACACCCACACACACACAGAGGGAGGGAATGTAGTGTTTGTTTAATATTGTTTTAGGACTATGAAAATGGAAAAAAGGGTTAGCCTATGGATTTTGAAAACAACAAAAATAAATGGGAAAATGGGAGAGGAGAAATGACTAGAGACAGTGTTGTTTAACTCACTGACCATGACCCATGAGTTCTTCTTACCTTTGTTCAGTAGAAAAGTCTCCCTCTCTAAACATTATAGGATGGTCCATAGACTCGTCACTCTTCATGGACACACAGCTGGGTACAGGGGAGGCTGGTCTCTCCTGCTTGATTGGACTTCAACACAACAGAGACAAACATTACGTCTCTCATCTACTCTGAGCTCAGATGGAGAAACATAAGAAGAGTTTCATTCCAAAACGCTTATATATCCATTTTCAGAAATGGTCATAAATTAGCTTTTATTGTTTAAAGAAATTATGAAAGAGATTGGTGTGTTTTTTCACCATCTAATCATGGCATGGGGTTGTTCGATGACAGACATGTATTTGTTTAAAATCTATCACTTGATGGTTTCATTTCAGATAGACAAATAATCATGTTTTTATTGCAAAATGCTATATATCTGCCTCACTCTTAGAGAAATAAGTAGTACTGCTACAACACATCTGCCACACTGATCCTCAACACGGGGCCCTCATGGGTGCGTGCTCAGTCCCCTCCTCTATCTCTGTTCACCCATGACTGCATGGCCAGGCACGACTCCAACACCATCATTAAGTTTGCCGACGACACAACAGTGGTAGGCCTGATCACTCAACAACGATGAGACAGCCTATAGGGAGGAGGTCAGAGACCTGGCCGTGTGGTGCCAGGACAACAACCTCTCCCTCAACGTGACCAAGACAAAGGAGATGATTGTGGACTACAGGAAAAAAAGAGGACTGAGCACGCCCCCATTCTCATCGACGGGCTGTAGTGGAACAGGTTGAGAGCTTCAAGTTGCTTGGTGTCCACATCACCAGCGAACTATCATGGTCCAAACACACCAAGACAGTCGTGAAGAGGGCACGACAAAGCCTATTCCCCCTCAGGAGACTGAAAAAGATTTGGCATGGGTCCTCAGATCCTCAAAAATTATACAGCTGCACCATCGAGAGCATCCTGACTGGTTGCATCACCGCCTGGTATGGCAACTGCTTGGCCTCCGACCGCAAGGCACTACAGAGGGTAGTGCGTACGGCCCAGTACATCACTGGGGCCAAGCTTCCTGCCATCCAGGACCTCTATACCAGGCGGTGTCAGAGGAAGGCCCTCAAAATTGTCAAAGACTCCAGCCACCCTAGTATTAGACTGTTCTCTCTGCTACCGCACGGCAAGCGGTACCGGAGTGCCAAGTCTAGGTCCAAAAGACTTCTCAACAGCTTCTACCCCAAGCCATAAGACTCCTGAACAGCTAATCACGGCTACCCGGACTATTTGCACTGCCCCCCACCCCATCCTTTTACGCTGCTGCTACTCTGTTAATTATTTATGCATAGTCACTTTAACTCTACCCACATGTACATATTACCTCAACTACCTCAACTAGCCGGTGCCCCGCGCACATTGACTCTGCAACGGTACCCCCTGTATATATAGCCTCCCTACTGTTATTTTATTTTTTTCTCAACACTTTTTTTTGTTGTTGTTTTATTTTTACTTTTTTGTTAAAAAAATAAATGCACTGTTGGTTAAGGGCTGTAAGTAAGCATTTCACTGTAATGTCTGCACCTGTTGTATTCGGCGCATGTGACCAATAAAATTTGATTTGATTTGATTTTTTACACAGTAATAGTATATACCTGCCTCACTCTTAGAGAAATAAGTAGTACTGCTAGGTTTACACAGTAATAATATATCTGCCTCACTCTCAGAGAAATAAGTAGTACTGCTAGGTTTACACAGTAATAATATATCTGCCTCACTCTCAGAGAAATAAGTAGTACTGCTAGGTTTTACACAGTAATAATATATATCTGCCTCACTCTCAGAGAAATAAGTAGTACTGCTAGGTTTTACACAGTAATAGTATATATCTGCCTAACTCTCAGAGAAATAAGTAGTACTGCTAGGTTTTACACAGTAATAAAATATATCTGCCTCACTCTCAGAGAAATAAGTAGTGCTGCTAGGTTTTACACAGTAATAATATATATCTGCCTCACTCTCAGAGAAATAAGTAGTACTGCTAGGTTTTACACAGTAATAGTATATATCTGCCTAACTCTCAGAGAAATAAGTAGTACTGCTAGGTTTTACACAGTAATAAAATATATCTGCCTCACTCTCAGAGAAATAAGTAGTACTGCTAGGTTTTACACAGTAATAATATATACTTGCCTCACTCTCAGAGAAATAAGTAGTACTGCTAGGTTTTACACAGTCAAATGTGACTGACCGGCTCGATCGGTCTTATGTAGCAAAATTTGAAATTGTGTTTTTTACATTGGATAAAAGTAGAGACTCAGCTAGAAAAAGGTATATCATACACTATAGTTGAGGAACAATGGGAAAGTAATTATGCTTTGAAAGATGATAAACTTGTAACCTCAATTTTGAGAAAATGGCCTTTGAATGTTTTGGTACACCTACTGGAGAGCTCTTCGTTATCAGATAATGTCACCCATCTAAATAAATAGTTTTATATATATATATATATATATATATATATATATATATATATATATATATATATATATATATATATATAAAGAGAGAGAGAGAGAGAGAGAGAGAGAGAGAGAGAGAGAGTTATGTAAATGTCTAGTGTTTTTGGTTTATGTCAGTTTCATTGTTTGTTATACTATAAATTGTTATTTTGTGGTTTTAAGTGATAAAATGAACTAGAAAATGTCATATTTTGCAATTCTGAGTAATTGCTACTTTAGTCAGGATATACACTTTATTCAGTACTACTGCAGTTACTAAATAATTCCAATAGATGGAAGCGTAAGACCATGAATGACAGTTCAGAAGCTCAGTTTAGTTTTCTCCCTGGATACACCACCACTCCCCCTCACAGGAAACCTCCTGTACACGCTTTTACTGTCCCTTTCCACACTGCTAACGCAAGAGGAACGACTGAAAAAGCATTTAACACATTACTGTGAAATAATATAATGATGATTCATGTTTATTATTAGCTGTTTTTATGCTCATGTTTTGAAATTATACTTGATTACTATAACGATTATCAATAAGCCTGAACATTAATTTAGTCACCTCTGGTCGAGAAAAACGTATTTTCCTAGTACATTCATTGTCAGATTCATCAACCAGCAGCAAGCACTCTGCCTTCTAGCACAAGCGAGGGCATGTTGAGGTACATTTGGTAACCGGGAGGGTTGCACGATGTAATTTATTGGCAGGCTGGAAGATGCACTCTTGTCTTATCTATTCCGAGGTTGTTTAATCGATATATTAGATATTTCATAATGCATGTATACTAGGGTTGAGGTTGGAGCATCTGACTAGGGATTATTTACCCGGGTTCAACACCTGCTATAATCACTATTTAATTGCTCTTCCAAAAGCATCACAGGCCTAATACGAGATATATAGCTAACTAAAGTAATGAGTGACCATTTTAGAAAATCATGGGACATATAGTCTTTGGTTGCATGCTATTTTATGTCAATCATATTGCTGCTTGTAGCCTATAACTTATGCTTCGTGGTCTTATGCTGCCATCTATTGGAAATATTTAGCAATTCAAAGTTATTAATGCACGTACAGACATTTGTGAGGCAGCTGAGAAATAAAGTGTATGTTTCTTGTTAATTCCTTAGATCAGTCTCAAACCTGCCCCACCTATCCCACGCCAAGTGCTGGACCTTCACATAGAGGTGACTAGGTCACCCAGTCTTGTTTATCAAGCGTTCTGCCTTACAATAATAAATATCATAAAATAACTAATAACAACTAAAAAAACAGCACAACGCTTGACAGGTTTTGATTAACAAAATAATCCAAATGTTATTTAGTACTATAATTGTATTTACCAAGACAATATTATTACTAAAATAGTTTCTAAAAGGGTTCTAGGCTACCCTACCCTAGAATTAGGGTTAGGGGTTAAGGCTAAAATAGGTTATACGTAGGGTTAGAGTTTCTGTATAGCACTTTGTGACATCTGCTGATGTAAAATGGGCGTTATAAATACATTTGACTGATTGATTGATAGGTTTAGGGTTTTAAGGCAAAAAAAACAGTATGGGTTTATAGCTCTCTTGCGCCTCCCTGTGTCTGTCTGTGGGTACTACATAACTCATTCATGACACTTGCTAGGCTCATAATCTGAGGTAGCAACTGCGTCAGGATCTACAAATCAATGAGCTAGACCACCCGATTAGACAACAATCACCCCATTATATCCATTTGGTTTGCAACTCAGTGAACCTGTGCAGCATTCGCTCAATTCGATGCCTACGAACGAAGATTTCGATGCACATCAAATTACCCAGCAGCCATTTAGATACAACAAATCGTCATAGAAAAATGGTTATTTCTTAATTAAAAAATGTATTCTGGCTGTTTAAATCGGCCACATCTTGAAAAAGAGGAACTGTTTAACGTTTGATGGCTATCCGCCAGCCATGTCTAGCAGTTATGGTGACCACAATGTGTACATAGGTATCTAGTGAATGGTCAGCATGCTTATGAAGTATTTATTTGATTGTTTAAATAATAATTTTTATTTCACCTTTATTTAACCAGGTAAGCCAGTTGAGGACAAGTTCTCATTTACAACTGTGACCTGGCCAAGATAAAGCAAAGCAGTGCGATAAAAACAACAACACAGAGTTACGTATGGGGTAAAACAAAACATAAAGTCAATAACACAATAGAAAATATATATACAGTGTGTGCAAATGTAGTAAGTTATGGAGGTAAGGCAATAAATAGTCCATAGTGCAAAATAATTACAATTTAGTATTAACACTGGAGTGATAGATGTGCAGAAGATGATGTGCAAATAGAGATACTGGGGTGCAAATTAGCAAAAAATAAATAACAATATGGGGATGAGGTAGTTGGGTGGGCTAATTACAGATGGGCTGTGTACAGGTGCAGTGAATGGTAAGCTGCTCTGACAACTAATGCTTAAAGTTAGTGAGGGAGATAAGAGTCTCCAGCTTCAGAGATTTTTGCAGTTTGTTCCAGTCATTGGCAGCAGAGAACTGGAAGGAATGGCTGCCAAAGGAGGTGTTGGCTTTGGGGAAGACCAGTGAGATATACCTGCTGGAGCGCATACTACGGGTGGATGTTGCTATGGTGACCAATGAGCTAAGATAAGGTGGGGATTTGCCTAGCAGTGATTTATAGATGACCTGGAGCAAGTGGGTTTGGCGACGAATATGTAGTGAGGGCCAACCAACGAGAGCGTACAGGTCACAATGGTGGGTAGTATATGGGCTTTGGGTGAAAAAAGGATGGCACTGTGATAGACTACATCCAATTTGCTGAGTAGAGTGTTGGAGGCTATTTTGTAAATGACATCGCCGAAGTCAAGGATCGGTAGGATAGTCAGTTTTACGAGGGCATGTTTGGCAGCATGAGTGAAGGAGGCTTTGTGGCGAAATAGGAAGCCGATTCTAGATTTAACTTTGGATTGGAGATGCTTAATGTGAGTCTGGAAGGAGATTTTACGGTCTAACCAGACAACTAGGTATTTGTAGTTGTCCACATATTCTAAGTCAGACCCGCCGAGAGTAGTTATTCTAGTCGGGTGGGCGGGTGCAAGCAGTATTCTATTGAAGAGCATGCATTTAGTTTTACTAGCGTTTAACAGCAGTTGGAGGCTACGGAAGGAGTGTTGTATGGCATTGAAGCTTGTTTTGAGGTTTGTTAACACAGTGTCCAATGAAGGGCCAGATGTATACAAAATGGTGTTGTCTGCGTAGAGGTGGATCTGAGAGTCACCAGCAGCAAGAGTGACATCATTGATATACAGAGAGAATAGAGTCGGCCCGAGAATTTAACCCTGTGGCACCCCATAGAGACTGCCAGAGGTCCAGACAACAGGCCCTCCGATTTGACACATTGAACTCTATCTGAGAAGTAGTTGGTGAACCAGGCGAGGCAGTCATTTGAGAAACCAAGGCTATTTAGTCTGCCAATAAGAATGCGGTGATTGACAGTCGAAAGCCTTGGCCAGGTCGATGAAGACGGCTGCACAGTACTGTCTTTTATCGATCGCGGTTATAATATCGTTTAGGACCTTGAGCGTGGCTGAGGTGCACCCATGACCAGCTCAGAAACCAGATTGCATAGCGGAGAAGGTACGGTGGGATTCGAAATGGTCGGTGATCTGTTTGTTAACTTGGCTTTCAAATACTTTTGAAAGGCAGGGGCAGGATGGATATAGGTCTGTAACTGTTTGGATCTAGAGTGTCACACCCTTTGAAGAGGGGGATGACCGCGGCAGCTTTCCAATCTCTGGGGATCTCAGACGATACGAAAGAGAGGTTGAACAGGCTAGTAATAGGTGTTGCAACAATTTCAGCGGCTATCTTTAGAAAGAAAGGGTCCAGATTGTCTAGCCCAGCTGATTTGTAGGGGTACAGATTTTGCAGCTCTTTCAGAATATCAGCTGTCTGTATTTGGGTGAAGGAGAAGCGGGGGTGGCATGGGCAAGTTGCAGCGGAGGGTGCAGAGCTGGTGGCTGGGGTAGGGGTAGCCAGATGAAAAGCATGGCTAGCCATAGCAAAATGCTTGTTGAAATTCTCAATTATCGTAGATTTATCAGTGGTGACAGTGTTTCCTAGCCTCAGTGCAGTGGGCAGCTGGGAGGAGGTGCTCTTATTCTCCATGGACTTTACAGTGTCCCAAAACTTTTGGAGTTAGTGCTACAGGATGCACATTTCTCTTTGAAAAGCTAGCCTTTGCTTTCCTAACTGATTGCATATCGCGGGGGCTGTTCGATGCTAATGCAGTACGCCACAGGATGTTTTAGTGCTGGTCAAGGGCAGTCAAGTCTGGGGTGAACCAGGGGCTATATCTGTTCTTAGTTCTGAATTTTTTGAATGGGGCACGCTTATTTAAGATAGAGAGGAAAGCACTTTGAAAGAACAACCAGGCATCCTCTACTGACGGCATGATGTAAATATCCATCCAGGATACCCGGGCCAGGTCAATTAGAAAGGCCTGCTCGCTAAAGTGTTTTAGGGGGAGGGGGGTGGTCGTTTGACCGTGGACCCATTACGGACACAGGCAATGAGGCAGTGATCGCTGAGATCCTGGTTGAAGACAGCGGAGGTGTATTTAGAGGGTAAATTAGTCAGGATGATATCTATGAGGGTGCCCATGTTTACGGATTTAGGGTTGTACCTGGTAGGTTCCTTGATAATTGTGAGATTGAGGGTATCTAGTTTAGATTGTAGGATGGCCGGGGTGTTAAGCATATCCCAATTTAGGTCATCAAGCAGTACGAACTCTGAGGATAGATGGGGGCAATCAATTCACATATGGTGTCCAGGGCACAGCTGGGGGCTGAGGGGGTCTGTAGCAAGCGGCAACAGTGAGAGACTTATTTCTGGAAAGGTGGATTTTTAGAAGTAGAAGCTCAAACTGTTTGGGCACAGACCTGGATAGTATGATAGAGCTCTGCAGGCTATCTCTACAGTAGATTGCAACTCCAAGCCCCTTTGGCAGTTCTATCTTGTTGAGCTCAGTTCATTGTTAGAGCACCTTTAGTACATAGTGGGGTTGAGTTGCCTTGTATGATAGAGCAGTAGGTTGCAACTCCGCCCCCTTTGGCAGTTCTATCTAGACGGAAAATGTTGTCGTTGGGGATGGACATTTATGAATTTTTGGTGGCCTTCCTTAGCTAAGGATTCAGACACTGCTAGAACATCAGGGTTTGCGGAGTGTGCTAACGCAGTGAATAACTCAAACCTAGGAGGAGGCTTCTGATGTTGACATGCAAGAAACCAAGGCTTTTACGGTTACAGAAGTCAACAAGTGATAGCGCCTGGGGAGTAGGAGTGATACTGGGGGCTACAGGGCCTGGGTTAACCTCACATCACCAGAGGAACAGAGGAGGAATAGAATAAGGATACGGCTAAAGGCTTTAAGAACGGTCTTCTAGTGCGTTGGGTACAGAGAATAAAAAGGGGCAGATTTCCGGGCGTTGGAACCTTGTTAATAATCAGTTACCTGAGGTAAACCTACAGGGTTAACGCAGGCAGGTCTCATTGATAACAATAGTGAAGCTGGAATTGTGACGCAGAACAATGGGCTGGGAATAGAACGTTCTGAAGGCGAGTCAGTGTCACGGAGCTCAATAGAACTAATAGGAGCTGGTAGGGGTGAAAAATACCCAAACATAAGGCCTGTTGTTTTGCAATTACATCATAACTAGAGACATAAGGAAATGTTACTAAACTGTCATGTGTCCAGCTGTTGAGGCGCCCCGAAAGCTGTACCGACTAGCTTGGCTAACTAGCAGGTCGTTCGTCTGTCCCTAGTCTCGAGGATGATGATGCGAATCCGGTGAACAACAAAATGAAACAAGGATAGCGAGTGAAAAGGATCTGGCTACACTCATACTGTCCCTGACCGTAACGCAAAAAGCAAATTGAACAATAAACTTCGGTGTCTCAACACTGTAACGAACTCCTTCGTTATTCCCCAAGATAACCTCAGCCAACTCTTCTCCTAACTGGACAATATCCTTGGCGCCAAACCGTACGTGGACGCGGACAGTTCCAGAACGCGGACGTGAGCAGTGCAACACAATAAACTGAACACAGTCTTTACAGTGGCTTACATTAGTAAAATGCCAGGGTAGTGGGTTCGATCCCGGGACCACCCATACGTAAAAAAATGTATGCACGATGACTGTAAGTTGCTTTGGATAAAAGCGTCTGCTAAATGGCATTTTAATTATATTGTTTACAGTAATGACTATTACCGATCATTATCTTTTTAATCCCACCCCTCTGCTACTCTCAGCCCCGCCCACCTATCTCCGTAAAACATCCTCTTTTGATTTCCACCTGCCATATTTTTTGCAATTGCACTGTGATGTCATACATGCATTTTTAGCCTTTCTAGTCACATAGTATCCACAGACTAAATTAAAGATACATATTTATCATAAGAGCATTATTCTATTTTTGATTGACTGACTATGGCTTTCCAAATCCCCAGCAGTTCTGATCAAAGAACCCTATAAAAAGGTTTCTATATAGAACTTTTAGTGGTTCCATATATTAAGTAAGTGATAGAACCTTTTGGTTAAAACAGGAGTGAAGAGTGTGTTGATTTGACGTAGTATTGTCCAAATTCCGCTTGTAACAATGATCAGAATTAGTAAAAACAATAAGGTTCTGCATGACATCATATTAGACAATAACTACGAGTAGGATAAATGATTGTGTCATGCAAAAAACGTCTATAGATGCGTGTGTGTATGCTGGTAAAGATGTGTGTGTATGCTGGTAAAGAGTGTGGGGGTGGGTGCGGTGTGTGTGTGTGTGTGTGTGTGTGTGTGTGTGCTAGTGAGACATCCACATATCACAGTCAAATATACAGGATACAAACATTTCATTCCAGCTATATAGCATTTTGCAAAACAAAATTAATACACAAAAATCTATTAATTATAATCTTAGAACAACAATATTTGACAGACACATGAAGGTACCAATAAGCAATCATTTCTGATGTAAAATAACAAACGTGAAAAAATTGTGGATATAACGTTTTGGAAATAAACTCTTTATAAATTCTTAAAGTACATTGTCATCTCACCTCTTAGCTTTGGTGTCATGTTCCCAAGAGAGATTCATTTTAGAGCGAGGGACCCCCTCCTCTCTCTCCCCAGACAGACTCATTTTAGAGGCAGGGACCCCCTCCTCTCTCTCCCCAAGAGAGACTCATTTTAGAGGCAGGGCCCCCCTCCTCTCTCTCCCCAGAGAGATTCATTTTAGAGGCAGGGACCCCTCTCTCTCTCTCCCCCGAGAGACTAATTTTAGAGGCAGGGACCCCCCTCTCTCTCTCCCCCAGAGAGACTCATTTTAGACCACTGACCCCTAAACAGAGATGCAGCATGTTGGTTGTGGTGAACACAGTGACAACTAATTCTTGAAGGTCAATTGTTCTATTTTATTCATTATCTCTTAGAAATAAAATATTTACTAACAGATACGTCCAAACGTTCAGGAGATTTAATGCAATCACATCAACATGTAGTCATGACTGATATTTTTCACCTTTTCTCCATGTAGTGGAACTAATAATAATAATAATAATAATAATAATAATAATAATAATGGGGGATTGATGGAAGTTACAATATGAAATATTAAAGCTGATCTAAAACTAAAACTAAAATAAAATAAAATAAAAATGATAATAATGTCTCACTTTCTCTTGTAATAATTCCACTCATTCTAGTGTGTTGCTTTGTTCAATAGATCTGATATTTTTTAGTGATATTATTGAATTTAATTCATAATATCAATGTTAAGAAAAGTACGTTCAGGTTTCATACCAAATTACACAGGAAGTAGGAGCTCATTGTAATTTTGAAAACAACAAATGTTCTGATATTCTGAAAGATTATTTAGAACTATGATACATAACATTTTTACAAATTATTAAATATAACGAATCGAATACACGAATCCTATAATACGAGATATGAACAATATGTTTTTGAATCTGACTTGCCTACACCCAGTTAGCGGCATTTTTGTATGATTGAACTGTCACGTACCTGTCCCAGGTGAAATGGACTGTTAGATCTGAGTGTTTTACTGTCATTCTCTATACTATAATAACACCATATATTTAATTTCCCTACACACCTTACAATAATCCCTTGGAAGAGTCTTACCTTGTAGCCTGTATTCACAACCAGAACATGTCAAGTCATTGAGATATTTTCCGTTGTGCTGAGAGAGCACCTTCCTGATGACAAGTGGCTCTGTATCTGTGTTCTAGGTAGAGTTGATCTTTGGATGCAATAATATCTGGTCAAAGTCCAGTGACTCAACACCATAGTATATCATTAACAGAACAGTAGTTTAACCTTTGGCCAGTAAAGGCTATGGCATACTATAAAATGTTGAATCATTATGACGGATCCAGTTTCAACATATCTCTAACTTTGAAGTATACAATAGGGTCCTAAATTATTAAATAAAATGAATTAATACTAATATACTCACTCAGAGAAAGAGATTGTTTAACAAGTAATACTTTTTTTCTCAAAAAGGTAGCGGTCAAAATTGACACCCCGTTCAATACCTCCCTTGTGAGAACACATTAGGAGTGATATTAGACAATTCCTCCATACAGAATCCTTCCAAATGACCAACTACAGGAAGGTAAAGGTACAACTAAACACACAATAAAGAATCAAATCTCCCTAACTGACGGGAGGCTTGAATCTTAGTCATTTACCCACCGCTCTTACTACTATCCCAATGTATACATTCTACCAACATCATACATAAATAATCCCTGGTAGGATCCTTACTACTATCCCAATGTATACATTCTACCAACATCATACATGAATAATCCCTGGTAGGATCCTTACTACTATCCCAATGTATACATTCTACCAACATCATACATAAATAATCCCTGGTAGGATCTTACTACTATCCCAATGTATACATTCTACCAACATCATACATAAATAATCCCTGTAGGATCCTTACTACTATCCCAATGTATACATTCTACCAACATCATACATAAATAATCCCTGGTAGGATCCTTACTACTATCCCAATGTATACATTCTACCAACATCATACATAAATAATCCCTGGTAGGATCCTTACTACTATCCCAATGTATACATTCTACCAACATCATACATAAATAATCCCTGGTAGGATCCTTACTACTATCCCAATGTATACATTCTACCATCATACATAAATAATCCCTTGTAGGATCCTTACTACTATCCCAATTTATACATTCTACCAACATCATACATAAATAATCCCTGGTAGGATCTCTCTCCACCCCCCTAACCCAACTCAATCCCTAACCCAACTCTATCCCTAACCCTAACCCAACTCAATCCCTAACCCAACTCCAATCCCTAACCCTAACCCTAACCCAACTCTATCCCTAACCCTAACCCAACTCTATCCCTAACCCTAACCCAACCCTATCCCTAACCGTAACCCAACTCTATCCCTAACCCTAACCCAACTCTATCCCTAACCCTAACGCAACTCTATCCCTAACCCTAACCCAACCCAACCCTATCCCTAACCGTAACCCAACCCTATCCCTAACCCTAACCCAACTCTATCCTAACCCTAACCCAACCCCTAACCCCTAACCCAACTCTATCCCTAACCCAACCCAGCTCCAAGCAGCAGCACTGTGGCAAGGACTGGATGTTGTTCTGGATGAATAGTGATCTGTATGATTTTTAACAAGCAACTCCACTCAACCACAAAGTTAATATTCAATGTGATAAAAAAACAACTTGTTCCTTACTTTTTATTGTTAGAAACCACTTTTCAGACCTTCTTTTGCCATTACCACATTTAAATGTACCCCTTGATTTCTGTTGAAATATTTAGTGTTTGTGTGTGTATCTTGTTGCCTAGTTTCCAGCAGAAGGGTATCCAGGTGGGTAACTGAGTTCAATTGATCCTGATTGTTTACAGGTTTGATGCCAGGAACAACTAGTGAAGATATCGACACACAAGAGCTTTCATTGGTTCTATGGTTGGTTCAGCTAGATATATATTCTGTACCTCATTATAGATCCATCTGCGGTTGGTTCAGCTAGATATGTATTCTGTACCTCATTATAGATCCATCTGCGGTTGGTTCAGCTAGATATGTATTCTGTACCTCATTATAGATCCATCTGCGGTTGGTTCAGCTAGATATGTATTCTGTACCTCATTATAGACCCATCTGTGGTTGGTTCAGCTAGATATGTATTATGTACCTCATTATAGATCCATCTGTCAGCATTGTAAACAATGTCAAGTCTAGAGTGGAATGTTACACACACACACACACACACACACACACACACACACACACACACACACACACACACACACACACTTTAGTAGACGCTCTTCTCCAGAGCGACTTACAGTTAGTGAGTGCATACATTTTTTTCATAGTGGCCCCCGTGGGAATCAAACCCACAACCCTGGCGTTGCAAACGCCATGCTCTACCAACAGAGCTACAGGGGCCCTGTTTGTGATACCACAACTGTCTCACAACAGTTCCTCTGCATTACAGCCCCACCCTGTGGTTAACATCAGTGTTGCAGCTGTGTCAATCAGGCCAGTTTGGAGTGGATGAATTAAATATTCTTTCAAAGGTTTTTATTTAAATGAATTTTAACCAAAAAGCTGCAAAAGTCTTCTTTAAACAGAAAGGGCACACGTACAAGATCCAAGTCACTAGCATTGTTAAAATCATTTAATAACTCCACCAACCAGGCTATACAGTAGAAGAACGGCAGAGACAAAACACCATTTACATTTCAGAATCCTAGTAGCCAATACAGTAGTTGCTATTTGGTGTATCACAAAGATTTAGAACAGTAATGCTCATTCGTTCATTAACACAATTATAATTAGTTGGATCCTAAACATATCCCCATTTTCCTTCATCAAGAAAACTGTTGTTGTTTATGAATTAACTTTGTCTGAAGGAGATGGCTAGCCTGATGGCCAGTCTGTTCTTGCTTTCTTGCCAACTCTTTATGGAATTGTCATGTTTGACTTGACAATGACAAGCTAGGAGTTGACACTACTCTATAGTAAAGCAAAATAAACATTTAAAAGGTTTTTAAAATGTTGGCTTTTTCCCTAAACGCTGATTTCACAGCTTCAGCTCTTTGGCACGGAGGACAAAGTATGAAAACAACAAGCGCTCTAACAATGAACTGAGCTCAACAAAGCAACTCAACCCCACTATGTACTAAAGGTGCTTTAACAATGAACTGAGCTCAACAAAGCAACTCAACCACACTATGTACCCAAAGGTGCTTTAACAATGAACTGGGCTCAACAGCAACTCAACCCCACTATGTACTAAAGGTGCTCTAACAATGAACTGAGCTCAACAAAGCAGCTCAACCCCACTATGTACTAAAGGTGCTCTAACAATGAACTGAGCTCAACAAAGCAACTCAACCCCACTATGTACTAAAGGTGCTTTAACAATGAACTGAGCTCAACAAAGCAACTCAACCCCACTATGTACTAAAGGTGCTCTAACAATGAACTGAGCTCAACAAAGCAACTCAACCCCCACTATGTACTAAAGGTGCTTTAACAATGACCTGAGCTCAACAAAGCAACTCAACCCCACTATGTACTAAAGGTGCTTTAACAATGAACTGAGCTCAACAAAGCAACTCAACCCCACTATGTACTAAAGGTGCTTTAACAATGAACTGAGCTCAACAAAGCAGCTCAACCCCACTATGTACTAAAGGTGCTTTAACAATGAACTGAGCTCAACAAAGCAACTCAACCCCACTATGTACTAAAGGTGCTCTAACAATGAACTGAGCTCAACAAAGCAACTCAACCCCACTATGTACTAAAGGTATGTAGACATGTAATAAACATTCAACAGCAAACACTATGTACATCTTTCCACTGGAACCTTGGATTGTCTGTTCTTCTCTGTAGTTTACTCACACATGGGTATGTATAATGTAGACCTGGGTTCAAATAGGATTTGTTTTCTTACAAATGCCTTGGCTGGGCTTGATTGAGCTTGCCTGGCACAATGAAACCAATGGAATATTGCCAAAAGTACAAACACTCAAAAATGTAATCAAATGCTCAAAGTGTTTGACGGAAAACAAATACTATTTGAACCCAGGTTGAGTATGTGGTCCTATTAGTTTCCTGATTCAGTTCTGTGTGGTTCAAACCAACTATTAGTTTCCTGATTCAGATCTGTTGAAACCAAATATTGGTTTCCTGATTCAGATCTGTTTAAACCAACTCTTAGTTTCCTGATTCAGATCTGTTTAAACCAACTCTTGGTTTCCTGATTCAGATCTGTTTAAACCAACTCTTAGTTTCCTGATTCAGATCTGTTGAAACCAACTCTTAGTTTCCTGATTCAGATCTGTTCAAACCAACTCTTAGTTTCCTGATTCAGATCTGTTTAAACCAACTCTTAGTTTCCTGATTCAGATCTGTTGAAACCAGCTCTTAGTGTCCTGACTCCTGATTCAGATCTGTTGAAACCAACTCTTAGTGTCCTGATTCAGATCTGTTTAAACCAACTCTTAGTTTCCTGATTCAGATCTGTTTAAACCAACTCTTAGTTTGGGCAAAGTGCTGTGTTCTGCTGGTGGTGGTGGTGTGAGGCCTTAACCTCAGCCTCCCTCCCTCTCTCATTCCCTCTTCCTCAGTACCATGTAGATGAGACCACTGACCAGACACAGAGGGAAGGACACCCAGGCCAGGACGTAGGCAAAGCCCAACGCAGCATCCACCTCCCCATCCGGACACATCACCGTGTAGATTATAGCTCCACACATCACAAAGACCTGGAGAGAGAGGGAGGAAGAGAGAGGAAGGGGGAGGAAAGGAGAGAGAGACAGAGAGACAGAGAGAGAGACAGAGAAGAGAGAGAGACAGAGAAGAGAGAGACAGCGAAGAGAGAGAGAAGAGAGAGAGAGACAGAGAGAGAGAGAGGGAAGAGAGAGAGAGAGACAGAGAAGAGAGAGAGACAGAGAAGAGAGAGAGAAGAGAGAGAGAAGAGAGAGAGAGAGACAGAGAGAGAGACAGAGACAGAGAGAGACAGAGAGAGACAGAGAGAGACAGAGAGAGACAGAGAGAGACAGAGAGAGAGACAGAGAGAGACACACGTGCCTTGAGTGCCTGTTCAGTAAAATATATATTAAAATATATACTGCTATAAACTGAAATAAATAAAGTAAATAAGTTAAGCAAGAGAACAAATGCTTTCTCATTAACACATTAATTAATGATTGACAGATCAACTTTACTTGAGGTAAACAAAAACAAATGTACATAACAGGACCTCATACACTGAATATGGAGGCCAGGTCTGTTTGATGACTGGGAAGACTGACCACTGAGAATCTCTGACTCTGATCTCTCCTGTTGGTTTCTGTGGACAAAACATCCAAGGATTGCACACACACACAAACACACACTAAAATGAGGGAATTTTGTGTTTTAGGACTATGAAAATGGAAAAAATAATTAGCCTATGGATTATGAAAACGACAAAAATAAATGGGAAAATGGGAGAGGAGAAATGACTAGAGACAGTGTTGTTTAACTCACTGACTGTGACCCATGAGTTCTTCTTACCTTTGTTCACTAGAAAAGTCTCCCTCACTCTAGGTTGAACCATAGACCAGTCACTCTTTATGGACACACAGATGGGTACAGGGGAGGCTGGTCTCTCCTGCTTGATTGGACTTCAACACAACAGAGACAAACATTACGTCTCTCATCTACTCTGAGCTCAGATGGGGAAACATAAGAAGAGTTTAATTCCAAAAATGCTATATAACCATTTTCAGAAATCCTGGTAAATTACATTTTTTTGTTTAAAGAAATTATTAAAGATATTTGTGGGGTTTTTCACCATCTAATCTTGGCATGGGATTGTTTCATGACAGAAATGTGTTTGTTTAAAATCTATCACTTGATGGTTTCATTTCAGATAGACAAATAATCTATTTCTAATAATAATTCTAAATAATCTATCTATTTCTCCAAAATGCTATATATATCTGCCTCACTCTCAGAGAAATAAGTAGTACTGCTAGGTTTTACACTGTCAAATGTAACAAACTCATGTAACGACATAAAAAATCTGTACAAATGATACATTTGTGACATCAATATTTTAAAAAAAATGTTTGAAAAATAATTATATACAGTCCAGTTTTATGAGATTTTCATCTCCAGGCCATCAGACTAGCTGGCCTCCGCCCAGTACACTGCCCTGAACTTAGTCACTGTTTCTAGCTGGCCTCCGCCCAGTACACTGCCCTGAACTTAGTCACTGTTTCTAGCTGGCCTCCGCCCAGTACACTGCCCTGAACTTAGTCACTGTTTCTAGCTGGCCTCTGCCCAGTACACTGCCCTGAACTTAGTCACTGTTTCTAGCTGGCCTCCGCCCAGTACACTGCCCTGAACTTAGTCACTGTTTCTAGCTGGCCTCCGCCCAGTACACTGCCCTGAACTTAGTCACTGTTTCTAGCTGGCCTCTGCCCAGTACACTGCCCTGAACTTAGTCACTGTTTCTAGCTGGCTATCACCCAGTACACTGCCCTGAACTTAGTCACTGTTTCTAGCTGGCCTCCACCCAGTACACTGCCCTGAACTTAGTCACTGTTTCTAGCTGGCTATCACCCAGTTCACTGCCCTGAACTTAGTCACTGTTTCTAGCTGGCTATCACCCAGTACTCTACCCTGCACCTTAGTGACTGCTGCCCTATGTACCTAGTCATTGAACACTGTTCACTTTAATAGTGTTTACATACTGCTTACCCTCTTTATATGTATATACTGTATTCTAGTCAAGGCATTGTTTTTCCTGATATTTCTTAATTTCTTATTTTTATTTTGGGGATTTGTGGGTATTGTTTTTCAAATATCTGTTTGTGACCAATACAATTTGATTGATTTTTGGTATAAAACATTTACCTTTAACATTTGAGTAATTTAGCAGTTGCTCTTATCCAGGGCCCGGTTTCCCAAAAGCATTTTAGGGCTAAGATTTATTGTTCACCTTCGTAGAGAGCATCTAAGTGTGTCACTTTATACACAGAAGATCTCCGCTAAGCATAGAATTACATGATGTATCCGTATCTCTGTGACTTCCAATAACTTCAGAACAAAGTTGACTACAAATACATAGTTGCCAATGTCTTCGCAATCGATACAAAGAAGTGATGTATAGAATTACGCTTCAAATGAAAACTGAAATGACTGCATTAAAATATAAACATTAGGCTTATAGGCCTATTTCAATCATATTGAAATACATTTCATGTTCAATTAATTGAGTTCTATTTTGCTACTTGTAGGCTAGTGTCTGTAATTTGTCTCAATATACGCTACATGGTCAAAGGTATGTGGACACCCCTTCAAATTAGTGGATTCAGGCTATTTCAGCCACACCTGTTGCTGACAGGTGTATAAAATCGAACAGACAGCCATGCAATCTCCATTGAAAAACATTGGAAGTAGAATGGCCTTACTAAAGAGCAAACTGACTTTCAATGTGGCACCATCATAGGATGCCACCTTTCCAACAAGTCAGTTCGTCAAATTTCTAAGACATCACATTTCTGCCCTGCTAGAGCTGCCCCGGTCAACTGTGTGCTGTTATTGTGAAGTGAAAATGTCTAGGAGCAACCGTAAAGTGGTAGGCCACACAAGCTCACAGAACTGGACTGCCGAGTGCTGAAGTGTGTAAACCGTCTGTCCTCGGTTGCAACTGTCATGGAAATTCAACACAAGGACACTCAAAGTCAATCTTAAATGAATCATTCTTTATTGTCAGCAAGCTGGAGAGGTCACAGTCAAACTTAGATGCATAAAGTGCTGGTCTGAAGTGATGGTGCTTTCATAATGCCTTATACGGCTACACAAAAACCTACATAAACATGATTCATATGATTGGTTCCTGCATGTGACTGGCACCATCTCCTATCTTAACTTATAGAACATATTCTGGGCATTCTGGGTTGGCGCCCCCCTTGGTTTGTGCTGTGGTGGAGACCTCTGTGGGCTATACTCGGCCTTGTCTCAGGATTGTAAGTTGGTGGTTGAGGATATCCCTCTAGTGGTGCGGGGGCTGTGCTTTGGCAGAGTGGGTGGGGTTATATCCTTCCTGTTTGGCCCTGTCCGGGGGTTTCTTCGGATGGGGCCACAGTGTCTCCGGACCGCTCCTGTCTCAGCCTCCAGTATTTATGCTGCAGTAGTTTATGTGTCGGGGGCTGGGGTTAGTTGGTTATACCTGGAGTACTTCTCCTGTCTTATCCAGTGTCCTTGTGTGAATTTAAGTATGCTCTCTCTAATTCTCTCGTTCTCTCTTTCTCTCTGAGAACCTGAGCCCTAGGACCATACGTCAGGACTACCGGGCATGCTGACACCTTGCTGTCCCCAGTCCGCCTGGCCTTGCTGCTATTCCAGTTTCAACTGTTCTGCCTGCTGTTTACGAAACCCCTACCTGTCCCAGACCTGCTGTTTTCAACTCTTAATGATCGGCTATGAAAAGCCAACTGAGAGACCTGAGCCCTAGGACCATACGTCGGGACTACCGGCCGTGGTGACTCCTTGCTGTCCCCAGTCCGCCTGGCCTTGCTGCTATTCCAGTTTCAACTGTTCTGCCTGCGGTTATGGAACCTCTACCTGTCCCAGACCTGCTGTTTTCAACTCTTAATGATCGGCTATGAAAAGCCAACTGAGATTTATTCCTGATTATTATTTGACCATGCTTGTCACTTATGAACATTTTTGAACATCTTGGCATGGTTCTGTTATAATCTCCACCCGGCACAGCCAGAAGAGGACTGGCCACCCCTCATAGCCTGGTTCCTCTCTAGGTTTCTTCCTAGGTTTTGGCCTTTCTAGGGAGTTTTTCCTAGCCACCGTGCTTCTACACCTGCATTACTAGCTGTTTGGGGTTTTAGGCTGGGTTTCTGTACAGCACTTCGAGATATTAGCTGATGTACGAAGGGCTATATAAAATAAAATTGATTGATTGATTGATTCTGCCAGATGGTCTTAAGGAAGGGGGTCATGACGTCGTCGTCGTCCCCCCTTATATCTTTACCCAGCACAGGCAGGAACCAATGATTGTTTATGACAGAGTGGACAATATGAGCATTTTCAAGGCTGTCCCTCCAGACTATACATTTTTCCTCCACATTCCCCCCTCTTATCACTTCTATGATAATAATTGTTCAAATGTAATGCGTATGACTTCAATCAAAGGAGGTTCTATCAAAATACATTACATAATTTAATTCATGATACTATCATCATAATAAATCATAATAAAGGTTATCCTTCTATTAACAGGAACTAATCTAATTTAATTCATAATCATCATCATAAAGCTCAAATCTACAATAAGGTTATACTTTTATCAACGGGAGTGGATCTATCAAAAAATACACACACATACACAAGGGATCTGTAGATTCAGAGGTGAATAAATCTCTCAAGGTTTAACCATTGTTTCCATAGTTACTTACCACAATCGGGTTGTATTAACATATGTTCTGCATTAACGTATCACGGCAACTGGTTTGATACATTCACCTCTGAAGATAAATAATGTACTTACATTCAGTAATCTTGCTCTGATTTGTCATCCTAAGGGTCCCAGAGATAAAATGTAACATAGTTTTGTTTGATACAATCAATTTTTATATTGAAATGTAGGAACTGGGTTCTACAGTTTGAACCCCTGCTGTCTCTGGCTCCACACCCTCCCCGCCCCGGCCATCTAGATGTGTGAAAGTTAGTGGATAAGCTAATGATCCATCATTTGTGACATTCCTGGGAGTGTGTAAACTTACATTTTGTAAAACCATATCATTTTTGTATGTTCTCTATAGTTATGAACTTGAAAATGTATCAATTGACCAATTCGGCACATTTGGGCAGACTTGATACAAAATAGTCCAGTATTGCAATGCTTCACTGGATCAATCTGAAACTTTGCACAAACACTGCTGCCAGCTAGTGGCCAAAATCTAAACTGCGCCTAAACTGCAATATTATGTGGCCTTTCTCTTGCATTTCAAAGCTGATGGAACAAAACCAAAAAAAGAAAACACATGACAGCTGCTGAGATCTTATTAGCCCTGGAGACACTGATAGCCTTATAGCATGTTAATAACACAGCATAGCAAACTAAGCAAAATAATGCATGCTTCAGCCCATTGGCCAATTTGGGATCCCCAACTTCCAAACAGGGATTCCAACCAAGTTGCAAGCATCCACTCTGGTTTTGGGGAATTATTCTTAGAAAATAGTGGCAATGTTTTCTGGAAGATCAGTCACATTAGAAGAGTGATCTGGGAGTACAAAAAGTACACCATTCATCATCAATGACTGCACAAGTGCCCCCTTGACCTGCCAGAATATAGTCAAGGGCCTCTCTGTTTTGCAGAGCTAACTTAAGCAATTCTTTTAGTTCCCCATTCAATTGTTCCAGGGCATTTCTAGTTGCCAAATTTCTCTATGTGTCTAGAGATGTCACGAATTTGGTCTAGGGCACATGCAACTCCATACCCAGAGAAAAACACCCAAAAGAACCTGGAGGCTGGTGCCTGAGTGTGAGTGACGTCAGCTAGAGACCTCTTATCTCTCCTCATTCCAGGAAGTTTGTGAATCTCTAAACAGAGCCTTCAGATCCTTTTCATTATCTGGAACGGTTCTCATAGCTGTCACCAAAAAACCCAATAGTACAAGTACCTCCCCAGTTCGATGGAAGGCTATAGTAAGCCATCTGACCACATAGCCAATAGGTGCCATTCGGGGCTCCTTTCAGAGTTGTGCTATGTTTGTCAACCCACATTTTAAATGGTTCCTTATCGGCCTGACCATTCTCCTGTAGCACTGTTAAATTGCAAGCATTTGATCCATTAAGATTCATAGTACAATTACATTTCAATTCACCCAAATTGTGATCTCCATATCCTCTAATACACCAAGGGGCAGTCATCACCCCAGCCACTGAAATGGGCGGGAGTGAGACATTACCAGGCCTCAGGTAATAGGATACATTGGGTTGATTATATACCTTAACATTGCTTGTCATAGTATAAAAAGGAATTTTTCCTGCCAATGCTATAGTAAAGTTCATCCCTATTGGGACTCCTATAAGGGGGCAAGCCTGCCCCTACCTTAACCGGACCCATCCCACACACCCAACAGTCCTTTTCTTTGGATGTCTGGTCGGCAACCATTTCTGCTCTAGAAAAGAACAAATTGTCCTTATGGTTGTGAGGGCCCAGCAGGGTTCTCCTTCTGTCAGTACCATCTACTTCTGGGCCACTACTCCAGGCCTGCGTTGGCCCCTTTGGCTCAGGACTCCTTCTGTCATTACCATCTACTTCTGGGCCACTACTCCGGGACTGCGTTGGCCCCTTTGGCTCAGGACTCCTTCTGTCATTACCATCTACTTCTGGGCCACTACTCTGGGACTGCGTTGGTTCCTTTGGCTCAGGACACCTTCTGTCATTACCATCTACTTCTGGGCCACTACTCCAGGACTGCGTTGGCCCCTTTGGCTCAGGACTCCTTCTGTCATTACCATCTACTTCTGGGCCACTACTCCGGGACTGCGTTGGCCCCTTTGGCTCAGGACTCCTTCTGTCATTACCATCTACTTCTGGGCCACTACTCCGGGGACTGCGTTGGCCCCTTTGGCTCAGGACTCCTTCTGTTATTACCATCTACTTCTGGGCCACTACTCCAGGCCTGCGTTGGTTCCTTTGGCTCAGGACACCTTCTGTCATTACCATCTACTTCTGGGCCACTACTCCAGGCCTCGCGTTGGCCCCTTTGGCTCGGGACTCTTCTCATCCTCTGTCCGATCTCCAACAAGAGGACAACCTACAGTTCTTATTAGCACTACTGTGCTAATACAGAGGAGGGCCACACTGCACCACCGGAACTGGCCAGGCCCCATCTTCTTCTGGATCAGGAACTCGTCTGCAGTGCGACAGGTGGGTCCAGGTATCTCTCTCAGCAACCTTCACCGCAGTGGGGGGTGGTCAGAAGAACTTGGAATGGGCCTCTCCACGGGGGTCCTTCCAACTATTTCTCCTGAAGTCTTTCACCACCATGAAATCACCTGGGTTCAAACAGTGTTCAGCTCCATCTGCTAGATTTAGCAAAGACGCCTTCAACCGGGGGAAAATAGTCTTAAGAACACTGTTAAGGGTGACACAACACTCAACCACGCCTTCCTCCATTTCTTGCAGGGACAACCTGTTCTGGGAAAAAGGTGTATTTGTCATCCGCATGGGACGGCCAGTAAGCACCTCATGTGGAGAGAGACCAGTGACTGTAGGGGATCTGCCTCTCATCGTAATCAGTGACAATGGAAGCACGTTCACCCATGTCAGGCTTGTTTCACCAATTCATTTGGTTAATTTAGTTTTCAAAGATTGGTTCGTCCTTTCGACTGCACCCCCAGATTGGGGATGATAGGCACAATGTGTTCTCAAATCAATCTGCAAAGCCTCTGACAGGGACTGAACAATCTCATTCACAAACTGGCCACCATTGTCAGAATAAATTTTTGATGGCAGTCCCCACCTAGGTATGATCTCTCTCTCGCTGTGGCTCTCCTGCAAGGGAAAGTTTCAATCCATTTAGAAAACATGTCAACAGTCACCAAACAATACTTATTCCCCTCACAAGGGGTCAACTCAATGAACTCCATCAATAACTGCTCAAAAGGTCCTTCATGCCTTGGATGGGATGCGGGAGATACTGAAATGCAGCGTCCAACATTGTTAGTCATATAAATCAAGCATGTCTTACTGAAATTTCCTGCAAACACAGTAAAACCTACTGTACCCCAATATTTATTTACAAGATCCACCATCCCTCCTTTTGACACAAGGTCTTGACCATGTGACAATTTTGCGAGGAACTGGAATGTACAATGGGGCATGGCAGGTCTGCTCCACACATCAAGCCATACACACGAGGTGTCCTTATGACAGCACCCCGCCCACTTGAGTTTCTGAAAGCATCAGCCATGGCCTGTAAATGATATCATTAACAGAGAAAGGGTTGGTGGGAGCTGGAACTGCTGCCATCTGTAGGAAGGGGGAAACAGAAGAAGAAGCAGACAATTTAGCAGCACAGTCAGCCTTGGCATTCCCCAGAGAAATGTTATCCTTAGAGGGAGTATGGGCCTGACACTTTATCACCGAGATTGACGAGGGGAGTTTAACAGCCTCCAACAGAGAGGACACAAGTTTCATCAGTCCAGACCACAACTTCACTCGCCTCCATCTTTCTCCCATAAATACAATCCTGCAGTGGTTGAACTATCTCTGCATAGTGTTTCAACCATGGACGACAGTAACCAGCCACACCCAACAAAGACATCATGTGCTGCTTGGTAACAGGTTTAGGCAAAACTTTAATTGCATCTAATCTATCTTTGGAGAGGGCGCGGCCCTCAGAAATAATGTCATGACCCAAATATTTAACGGAGCTCTGGAATAACTGCATCTTACTGGAGGAAACTTTATGACTATTTTCTGCTAAGAAAATCAACAATGCCCGAGTGTCCTCGTGACATATCTCCTCTGATTTTGAGCAAACCAACAAATCATCAAAATATTGAACCAAAATGCTTCCACCAGGGGCAACAAAACCCTCTAGGTTCCTAGCCATTTCTTGGGCAAAGATGGCATTTGATTGAACATACCCCTGGGGCATCACAGTCCAAGTCCATTTGTTTTACCAAGAAACGTAAATGAGAACCACTCATGTTACTCTTCAGCCACAGGGATACTGAAAAAAGCATTTGACAAATCAATCACCGAAAAACAACAACTATCTGGAGGCACCTGGTATAAAATGGTACCAGTGTTTGGCACCAGGGGTGATCTAGCCAGTAATGCATAGTTTACTAGTCTAAGGTCTTGCACAACACGATAATCACCAGATGGTTTCCTAACAGGTAAAATTGGTGTGTTTCATGCATCCAATGTTGGTCTTTGATTTTACCCACAGTTCTTCAGCCAGCTGGATGCCTACAATAATTACATACAATAATTGCCTACCATTCAGCTGTTTTCTAACCTCATTGTCTGAACCGTTAACGTTAGGTAGCAAGTGGCTACTGTGCTTGAAATTTAGCTAGCTTGTTGCTACCTGGATAGCTACTAGTAAACAACAGCCGGAACGACCGAGCGAACAGACGCGAACTGGCTGAATCAATTCAGTGGCTAGCTTTGCACTTGGCTAGCTAACAGTAGCTGCTAGGGGTAAGTCATAACCTACATTTGTGTTTTGTTTTTTACATATTGATAGCCCGAGTCGTTCAAGGAATTCGGGACATGGGTGACTAGTTAACGTTAGTTTGGCTCTCTCTGTGTGTTCGTGCCGTGAAAGGAGGGGTTCTTCTTTGTCTGAAAGAAATGGCTAGCTAGTTTGATAACTATTCTAGCTAACTAGCTGGCTGAATAAGTTGACGACGGACTCGCTCAAGCTGTCGGGACTAACCCACAACGTTAGACACGGACACGAACGATCTGCTTGCGTGTTGATACACTGGTGGTTTGTTGTGGCCGAGTATTGGCGCTAAACCGTGTTGTTGGAGTCCGGCATGCTAGCTGGTTGTGGCGTCTTATGACTAGCTGCCCGGACGTTTTTCACGGAATAATACTGCACCTAGTTAGCTAGCTGAATAAACTAAGTTAGTCTATTCCTAGAAAACATTGAACCGCTGTAGTTTACAACAATTATAGATTCTGAGGTGGAAGTTGGGAGTTATATTTGGGAGTTGTGGTGAGGGAGGCCCCGCTCTCTCCTTTCCCAGATGTTTAGTTCATTTCATTCCGATCTCCTCTGCATTATTCGAGCCATCTGCTGCAGCCTGTCAACTATGCCTCTGCCTATCCCTGTTCTCTCCTCTCTGCACAGGCTACACAAACGCCTCATACCGCGTGGATGCTGCCTCTCTAACCTGGTGGTCCCTGCACGCACCACCCACGTGGAGTTCCAGGTCTCAGGCAGCCTCTGGAACTGCCGTTCCGCTGCCAACAAGGCTGAGTTCATCTCAGCCTATGCTACCCTCCAGTCCCTCGACTTCTTGGCGCTGACGGAAACATGGATTACCACTGAAAACACTGCTACTCCTACTGCTCTCTCCTCGTCTGACCATGTGTTCTCGCATACCCCGAGAGCATCTGGTCAGCGGGGTGGTGGCACAGGAATCCTCATCTCTCCCAAGTGGACATTCTCAATTTTTCCCCTGACCCATCTGTCTATCTCTTCATTTGAATTCCATGCTGTCACAGTCACTAGCCCATTTAAGCTTAATATCCTTGTCATCTATCGCCCTCCAGGTTCCCTTGGAGAGTTCATCAATAAGCTTGACGCCTTGATACGTTCCTTTCCTGAGGATGGCTCACCCCTCACAGTTCTGGGGGATTTCAACCTCCCTACATCTACATTTGACTCATTTCTCTCTGCCTCCTTCTTTCCACTCCTCTCCTCTTTTGACCTCACCCTCTCACCGTCCACCCCCTACTCACAAGGCAGGCAATACGCTTGACCTCATCTTTACTAGATGCTGTTGTTCTCCTAATCTCACTGCAACTCCCCTCCATGTCTCCGACCACTACTTTGTATCCTTTTCTCTCTCCCTCTCCTCCAACACTACTCACTCTGCCCCTACACAGATGGTAATGCGCCAACGCAACCTTCGCTCTCTCTCTCCCGCTACTCTCTCCTCTTCCATCCTATCATCTCTTCCCTCTGCTCAATACTTCTTCCTCCAATCTCCTGATTCTGCCTCCTCAACCCTCCTCTCCTCCCTTTCTGCATCCTTTGACTCTCTATGTGCCCTATCCTCCCGGCCGGCTCGGTCCTCCCCTCCAGCTCCGTGGCTTGATGACTCATTGCGAGCTCACAAAACAGAGCTCCGGGCAGCTGAGCAGAAATGGAGGAAAACTGGACTCCCTGCGGACCTGGCATCTTTTCACTCCCTCCTCTCTACATTTTCTTCATCTGTTTCTGCTGCTAAGGCCACTTTCTACCACTCTAAATTCCAAGCATCTGCCTCTAACCCTAGGAAGCTTTTTGCCACATTCTCCTCCCTGCTGAATCCCCCCCCCCCTCCTCCCTCTCTGTGGATGACTTCATCAACCATTTTGAAAAGAAGGTTGACGACATCCGATCCTCGTTTGTTAAGTCAAATGACACTGCTGGTCCTGCTCACACTGCCCTACCCTATGCTTTGACTTCTTTCTCCCTCTCTCTCCAGAAAAAAATCTTGCGACTTGTGATGGCAGGCCGCCCAACAACCTGCCCGCTTGACCCTATCCCCTCCTCTCTTCTCCAGACCATCTCCGGTGACCTTCTTCCTTACCTCACCTCGCTGATCAACTCATCCTTGACCACTGGCTATGTCCCTTCCATCTTCAAGTGAGCGAGAGTTGCACCCCTTCTCAAAAAAAAAACTCTCGATCCCTCTGATGTCAACAACTACAGACCAGTATCCCTTCTTTCTTTTCTCTCCAAAACTATTGAGCGTGCCGTCTTTAGCCAACTCTCTTGCTATCTCTCTCAGAATGACCTTCTTGATCCAAACCAGTCAGGTTTCAAGACTGGTCATTCAACTGAGACTGCTCTTCTCTGTGTCACGGAGGCTCTCCGCACTGCTAAAGCTAACTCTCTCTCCTCTGCTCTTGTCCTTCTAGACCTGTCTGCTGCCTTTGATACTGTGAACCATCAGATCCTCCTCTCCACCCTCTCCGAGATGGGCATCTCCGGCGCGGCTCACTCTTGGATTGCATCCTACCTGACCGGTCGCTCCTACCAAGTGGCGTGGCGAGAAGCTGTCTCCGCACCACGTGCTCTCACCACTGGTGTCCCCCAGGGCTCAGTTCTAGGCCCTCTCCTATTCTCGCTATACACCAAGTCACTTGGCTCGGTCATATCCTCACATGGCCTCTCCTATCATTGCTACGCAGACGACACACAACTAATCTTCTCCTTTCCCCCTTCTGATAACCAGGTGGCGAATCGCATCTCTGCATGTCTGGCAGACATATCAGTATGGATGACGGATCACTACCTCAAGCTGAACCTTGGCAAGACGGAGCTGCTCTTCCTCCCGGGGAAGGACTGCCCATTCCATGATCTCGCCATCACGGTTGACAACTCCGTTGTGTCCTCCTCCCAGAGTGCGAAGAGCCTTGGCGTGACCCTGGACAACACCCTGTCGTTCTCTGCTAACATCAAGGCGGTGACCCGATCCTGTAGGTTCATGCTCTACAACATTCGGAGAGTATGACCCTGCCTTACACAGGAAGCGGCACAGGTCCTAATCCAGGCACTTGTCATCTCCCGTCTGGATTACTGCAACTCGCTGTTGGCTGGGCTCCCTGCCTGTGCCATTAAACCCCTACAACTCATCCAGAATGCCGCAGCCCGTCTGGTGTTCAACCTTCAACCGTTCAACCGTTCAAGTTCTCTCACGTCACCCGCTCCTCCGCACACTCCACTGGCTTCCAGTTGAAGCTCGCATCTGCTACAAGACCATGGTGCTTGCCTACGGAGCTGTGAGGGGAACGGCACCTCCGTACCTTCAGGCTCTGATCAACACCCAAACGAGGGCATTGCGTTCATCCACCTCTGGCCTGCTGGCCCCCCTACCTCTGCGGAAGCACAGTTCCCGCTCAGCCCAGTCAAAACTGTTCGCTGCTCTGGCACCCCAATGGTGGAACAAGCTCCCTCATGACGCCAGGACAGCGGTCACTCACCACCTTCCGGAGACACTTGAAACCCCACCTCTTTAAGGAATACCTGGGATAGGATAAAGTAATCCTTCTACCCCCCCTTACCCCACCCCAAAGAAAAAAAATATATATATACATGTATATATATATATTGTAAAGTGGTTATCCCACTGGCTATAAGGTGAATGCACCTATTTGTAAGTCGCTCTGGATAAGAGCGTCTGCTAAATGACATAAATGTAAATGTACTAACGTTTAATGGCACTTTCCGGCAACCTGATTGGTTACTGGAATTTAATGGCACTTTCCGGCAACCTGATTGGTTACTGCCGTTTAATGGCACTTTCCGGCAACCTGATTGGTTAAAAGGCCTCATGTGCCGCACAGCGCTTGCTCGTTTGAAAATATCTCCCGCGAGGAATCCACGTAAAGAGAGACAAAATGAGAATATGCAGATATAGACCCAGACATAGCAGAGTTGCTGAAGGAGGATGAGGATGCCATCATAGACATTCATGGATCCTTTGATGGCTCTTGGCACAAGAGATGATTCACTTCCAACTACGGGATAGGCTTGTACATTGGTGCTGGTACCAGCCAGCCCTAGAAAATGGTGAAGATCCACCCAGTCACAAAAGGCCATACATTCTTTAATTGAGAGGATGCACAGAAAATGGTACCTGTATATCACAGGATGTCAAATGATAACATCCTCAAAAGAATGTAGCACGGAGAAACCCAGAATGCAAATGAACGTCTGAACTCTAATATGGTCGCGACGCCCCAAAACTGTCTTCTTGGGCAAAAGCCTCATTGCCAGTATGGCAGTAGCCACGTTCAATGAGGGAGCCACTGCTATATCAAATGGGATGGACTAATTGTGTATTGGCAGCACTTTGGCGACACTGGAAGCAATCAGAGAGGAGTTGTGAGAGCTGATGCTGCTTCAATGGAGTGTGACAAGGGGAGGCGCAGGTCACATGACACAGTCCATAAAGTAAAGCAGCACCAGCAACAACTCAAAGAGGGCCGTACATATGGGGCAGGCATAGCTGATTACTGTTCTGCCCATTTCAACAGCCATACAAAAGCCTTGGATGTGACAAATTGAGCAAAGTGATATGAGAATTTGCCCAAAACTGCATATTTGCCCTACAGACCAGTATTCAAAGCATATGCTCTATTGCTTGAAACTAATGTATTAAACGTGCTGATGTATTTGTAAAAGGTATATTTGATGTTTATTTGTCAGTTTAGAAGTGATATATGAAAAAGAGATGAATTTATTGTGACGTAAATGCTCATATTTATGGAAAGTACATTTTAATTGTAGTCTGTGGTGTTTGGCATTACAGTTGTTCTCAATTGCTAAAACACAATTTCTGAAACCTTGCTCCATTTCCTGAAAACATTAAACGCAAAACCTCATCTTCAAGCACTATTTACAAAACCTCTGACTCTCTCGCAAAATGAAACATTCACCCTCAAAACAGTTTTTACCTGTGTTCAAAATCAAACACTGCTCTCAAATCATAAACAAAGTGATCAAAATGATAAACACTCTCAAGCAGTCAGTAAACAATACACCGAAAAATAGAAAACACATTGTTCAAAACATACAGTTCTCAGGAGAAGTACATTTTTAATCTCAAAACAAATTTCATATTTTTCCGTCATTATCTTTTGATGAACGAAAACATGTTCTATCATAGTAGCTCAAAATTGATCAGAAATTACTACTCTGCTTTGCTCTCTTTGCAATTTAGTTTTTTGTTCTTCCTCCTCCTTGTACCCCTATTTTTACAGTACTGTACCCTGCATCTCACAAACTTGTCCTTTGTCTCTGTGATACTGTAATTCTTGTTCTTTGTTGATATGAACCTGCAACCAGTCAAAATCTATTGAGCAGTCAGTACTGTTAACAAATGGAAAGCACAATGTTCAGGGCCATACAATTTGTCCATTGTAGAGTATACAGCCTACAATGCACTGTACTACAGTATACAATACTAAAAGGGACAAAAATCAAAGGAGTAAACATGTGATCAATGTTCTTCTTCTTGTCTTTGGGCTGGGTCAGGCCATAGCACTTCGTCGACATCACAAGCAATATTGTCCCTCCTGAGGCAACGGGGGAAGAAGCCTCTTGTGTGCCGTATCCAGCCCCTGACATGATTCCTCACCTATATCACCACAGGCTAAATCCATGGCTTGCAGCAGATTTACTCTGGTGTAGGGTTGTCTATCATACACTTTCCATCTCCAAGAGGGAGAAAAACTCCTCAATCGGATTCAGGAAAGGCGAGTATGGAAATACAACATACTGTATGTAGGATTTTGTAAGTGGTACAGAGACAGTGCTATACTGTAGAGTACAATTAGGCCTACTGTATGCACTTCTGATTCACATACATTGTATGTACTGAAGAGTAATGTCATTCACATAGTATGTGTTAGTACTGTAGACAATCTGGATTACAGTAAATGTTTCTGAATGTACACTTACTTGCACATACTGAGCTCGCAGTTCTTTCACCCTTGGTGAGTTGCGCTCAAAAGGTACTCTGTATACTTGTTTCATTCGCATCCTGTTACGACGGAGGACACGGTCAATTGTGGAAATGCTCACACTGTCGATTCCCTGGAAGTGTGTGTTGTCTTGTATCACTCGTTCCTGGATTTCTCTGAGTCGTATTGCATTATCTTGAAGGACCATGCCAACTATAACGGCCTCTTGCTTCCGAGTGAATATAGCTGTCCTTCCACCTGCATGTGGCAGCCTTGCAATTGTACAAAAAGTAGTTGTGCAGTTACAAAACATATTCATGCAGTACAATACATACAGTGATTAACTTTACAAACGTCTATTGAAACAGCTGCATATAGTGTAGTACAGTAAATTTGCAATTACAAAAATACAGTAGTACACTGTACCTGTTCTCTTCTCTGAATGTCCTTACTATGGTGGACACAGAAAATCGGCTCAAATTGGGTTGCACTCTAAGTCCTGCTTCCCTCATTGGCAGTCCATGGACAAGAACATGGTCTATGACTGTTGCTCGAATTTCATCAGATATCTCCACTCTTTGTCTTCCTCTTCGTCCTCCTCTTCCTCTTTCTTGCCCTCCTCCTCTTCCTCTTCGTCACCCACCTCGCATACGCATCTCGTCCTCGTCCTCTCACATTGTTTCTTCTTTCCATTCTCAGACTTTCTCCATCCCACCTTCAACAACCTGTTTGCTCTCTGAACTGCCTTATATTGGTTGTGTCGCATCATTTGAAACAGGTGAAATCCATTTTGAGTGGTTGTGTTCAATCAATGACATGTGTTCTCTATTTGTATTTGATTATTGCCACTTGTGTTTACCAGTATGGATGACATGTGCATTAGAGTGCAGAATGTGTTTTGAGAATGAGAACGTGTTTAGAGTTTTGCTGAAAAGTCTAAGTGAGATCTGCATATTGTGTTTTACCATGTGAAATTGTTTAAGGTATTGACAACAGACTGCATAATTAGCTAAATGAGTCCAGGCAACTGAGAACTTTGTTCAGCCAATGGGTTTTAGTGTTTTAGCAATTTGCCCTTTTATAAACGCATTTCATGCAATTCCACGTCATTTTACTTGACTGCAGACTCTGGCATAACCTTTATTAATGCCGTGTTCAAAACAACTGGAAACTCTGAGCTGGGAAATCTCAGACTTCCGACTTTAATGAGTTCAAGACAACTGGGAAATGGGGAAAAAACGAGCTCCGGCTGGAAACATTTGTTTTAAACGGTCATCCAACTGGGAATTCTGGCCTCTTTCTAGAGCTTCGACTGGAAACATTTGTTTTAAACGGTCATCCAACTGGGAATTCTGGCCTCTTTCTAGAGCTCCGACTGGAAACATTTGTTTTAAATGGTCATCCAACTGGGAATTCTGGCCTCTTTCTAGAGCTCCGACTTTCCTGATTTAAAGACCACTGATGTCATGATTCTACCTCATTTTTTCCAGAGTTCCCATTTGTCTTGAAAGCGCAATAACGCACAAATTCTCGAAATGACAGGCTATTTTGACACTGAAAAACTGAGAATCTGAGATCAATGAAAACGAACTTGAATCCATCAATAGCCTATGCCTGGGTGTGTCTAGACATATTGTATGCTACAATATGAGGAGGAAATTATAGTCCTAAAAATGTTTTAAAGTTTCTCTGACAGATTTGCCGCGCATTCCCGACAGTATGCCTTGTTATTGTGCTACACTCCATTTCCATTTTAGTCATTAAGCAGACGCTCTTATCCAGACCGACTTACAGTTAAAGTGAGTGCATACATTTTCATACTGGCCCCCCGTGGGAATCGAACCCAAAACCCTGGCGTTGTAAACACCATGCTCTACCAACTGAGCTACACGGGGCCTAGGTTATTTTTTTAAATAATCGTGTGACTACATTTTAGGCTTTCTCATGGTGTAGTAGGCTATTTTGAATTATTTCATTTATTTCTGAACAGACAGCAGTAATTCTATAACTTTGTTAAATGTATTTGAATTGATCAGGCGTGCTGCAGCTCCTCCAGAACCCTTGGCGCGGCTCTATAAATGATGGGCAATGCTGGAGAGTTGAGAGTTGGAGGCTCATGTCTGTCAGAGCAGAGAGAATTCTGGGAGAGATTGTTAGAATTTTTACATTGCTAAAAGTGACAATTATCTTTCATGCCAGGAGAGGTACCGGATCCCGGCCAAATATGTTCGAACGAAACAGTCCAAAATGGAGAGGTGCCGGATCCTGTTCCGGGCAGGATCCGGATCAAATTAAGCACTGATAATACACTATAACCATCATATCAAAGTAAACCTGGAGTCACGCGATATGTTGTGTGGTCCTCCCACTACGACTCGGGAAAGCATGCAGTTTTAGTCTACAGATGAAATAAGTTATGATGAACTTCACAGGTTGGTGAAAGTGCACGGTGACGAAGCTTGATGCCCCTTTCCAATAAATATTAAGGCTCTTATTCAGCTAACATGATGATCGATGCTTAGCTGCCATTTGTGAAATACAAATAATATCGATATAGCCATGCCCACACTGTATCTGTGAGTTGTTGGCATGTGCCATGGCCAGAGTGGGCACATTTGCTATATAATGCAACAGCTTTAGTGACAAAACCATCAGTAGAGTTGAAGATGCGATGGAAACCCATTTAACTTGTGTTTTTCATGTGGTACATGGGAATTTAAACACAAAAGTAATTACGTTATCATGTACAGCCTTTTATAAACAAAAAGTCAGTTTGATAGAAACATCTCTGAGGGAAAATGCGCATATTGTTTTATGCAGATTTTAGAACATTCGCATGGAAACCTTTCGAATATTGACCAGAATATTGACCAGATACTCCATTGGCCGCTCTAACAATGAAAATAATTGTCTTAAAAAGTTAAAGGCAGTCGAGAGGAAGCAAGATCAACCAGAAAACCAGAAAAAATGTTTTCAAGGAACAGCAACAGAACCGGAAACGAAGGTGATCGATACTGTTTTTAAAACAACTTGTTAATAACGTTATTTTACGAGTCACACACAAAAAACGCTATAAAATGCAAAGCCCTCACTCTGTCGATCCAACTTATTCCAGTGTCTGCCTGCCAGCTGAAAGTCTTTACCAGTGGGTGTGTTTAGGCTCCTGCCTGCCAGCTGAAAGTCTTTACCAGTGGGTGTGTTCAGGCTACCTGCCTGCCAGCTGAAAGTCTTTACCAGTGGGTGTGTTTAGGCTCCCTGCCTGCCAGCTGGAAGTCTTTACCAGTGGGTGTGTTTAGGCTCCCTGCCTGCCAGCTGGAAGTCTTTACCAGTGGGTGTGTTTAGGCTCCCTGCCTGCCAGCTGGAAGTCTTTACCAGTGGGTGTGTTTAGGCTCCTGCCTGCCAGCTGAAAGTCTTTACCAGTGGGTGTGTTTAGGCTCCCTGCCTGCCAGCTGAAAGTCTTTACCAGTGGGTGTGTTTAGGCTCCCTGCCTGCCAGCTGGAAGTCTTTACCAGTGGGTGTGTTTAGGCTCCCTGCCCCTCCCCTCTCTGAAGCAGAGGCTACTGTACTGACCTTACAAGCTTCATTCAGAAGATAGATGTTTTATTTGCTAGAGAAGAGAATGGTGGTGTCGGGAAGAGTGGGGTGTGCCGGACACAACAAAAGTTTCAGATGCTTTTGCTTTAGCTTTTAGTGTCTCCGGCGCTCTAGTCCACAAGACGTTCAGGCAGGAGGGGGGTTAACTGGAGCTCTAGTCCACAAGACATTCAGGCAGGAGGGGGTTAACTGGCGCTCTAGTCCACAAGACATTCAGGCAGGAGGGGGTTAACTGGCGCTCTAGTCCACAAGACGTTCAGGCAGGAGGGGGTTAACTGGCGCTCTAGTCCTCATGACGTTCAGGCAGGAGGGGGGTTAACTGGCGCTCTAGTCCACAAGACCTTCAGGCAGGAGGGGGTTAACTGGGCGCTCTAGTCCACAAGACGTTCAGGCAGGAGGGGGTTAACTGGCGCTCTAGTCCACAAGACGTTCAGGCAGGAGGGTGGTTAACTGGCGCTCTAGTCCACAAGACGTTCAGGCAGGAGGGGGTTAAAGATGGCAGCCACCTGTAGTCTCTTGTGGTGGTGTGGCCTCACGGGCAGAGTCCAGAACTCTCCTGAGGAGTCAGTGGAAGGAAAGCAGTCTGAAGCAGGTTTTCCTCTAGGAATTTGCCTGTGCTTAGCTCTATTCCGTTTCTTTTTTATCCCCCCAAAAACTCCCCTAGTCCTTGTCGATGACAAGCAGACCCATAACATGATGCAGCCACCACCAAGAAAACAGTGGCACTCAGTGAACATAAATCTTTTTATTCAGGACATAAAGTGAATTTCTTTGATATGATAGGTTATAGATTAGTAATAGAGTTATAGTAAGTAATACGGTCCAGTAACAGCTTATTTTTACAAAGTAAAAACGTAAAATATAATTATATCAACCTGCAAGACCCACGGTCATATTATTTGCTGTAAACATGAGTGCCAAAGCTTGATAAATAGTGCAGAAACAATTGGAAAGGATGAATTACATAAATAAATATCCATGAAAAGATATGAAAACAAGAGTCATTTATTGATTGTATGGGGACCCTGTATTGTGGCCTTACCCGTGTTTTAACTCATGAATCAATCTCATGAATAATGCTTCAGTTCGGCTGGCGCTGAACTCAAGCTAGCCAAACCCAACGAGTGTTCTAGTATACTCCCTTAAAAAGACCTTAAAAGACCTTCGCTAGAAAAAACGTGTACAATAGTACTATGTCCATTTTGAGACACCGTAGCCAGTACACACGTCCTCAAAATAGTCTGAATTAATCAAGATAACTCAAGAAATCTTGGCAAAATGGGTAAAATTGCCGGACATTTGCTTTAAAACTGCAAAAATGTCTCTGCCCCATGTCAAAATGGGTAGAATTGCATGAAATGTGTTATAAAATTGCTACATTTTCTCTCCACCCCAATGCAAAATGTGTAGAACTGCAAAATACTTGATTTAAAACTGCAATATTTTCTCTACACCACATAGCAAAATGTGTAGAATTGCAGGAAATTAACTTTAATTTTTTATTATCTCAGGCCACAATTCTTTTTTTCTAATTAAAATATGCTATTCTGTTGACAATGGATGAATGGCCAATAGAAACCAGATAGAAACTGATAATGATGCATGTGCCTTTACTTTTTGGTTAGCAGCGGATGTCGAAACCAACTTGCTCAATGTCTTTCCATATCTGGGGAAAGATGAAACCAGGCCAGCGGGTGAGAGACTGTTTGACTGTGGTTTTGAGACACGTGGAGCCTTACATGGACAAAGGCAGAAATGGGACCATAGACAGATTCTTCACATCAATTTCCCTGTCAGACAAGTTGATTGGAAAGAAGACTATCCTGCTCAGAACAGTGAACAAACAAAGGCAGAAGCTGCTGGTAAGCAACACTCACTGGTGTGATGGAGAGTGGTAAAGCAACACTCACGGTGTGATGGAGAGTGGTAAAGCAACACTCACGGTGTGATGGAGAGTGGCAAGCAACACTCACAGTGTGATGGATAGTGGTAAAGCAACACTCACGGTGTGATGGAGAGTGGTAAAGCAACACTCACGGTGTGATGGATAGTGGTAAAGCAACACTCACGGTGTGATGGAGAGTGGTAAAGCAACACTCACGGTGTGATGGAGAGTGGTAAAGCAACACTCACAGTGTGATGGAGAGTGGTAAAGCAACACTCACGGTGTGATGAAGAGTGGTAAAGCAACACTCACGGTGTGATGGAGAGTGGCAAAGCAACACTCACAGTGTGATGGAGAGTGGTAAAGCAACACTCACGGTGTGATGGAGAGTGGTAAAGCAACACGCACGGTGTGATGGAGAGTGGTAAAGCAACACTCACGGTGTGATGAAGAGTGGTAAAGCAACACTCACGGTGTGATGGAGAGTGGTAAAGCAACACTCACAGTGTGATGGATAGTGGTAAAAGCAACACTCACGGTGTGATGGAGAGTGGTAAGCAACACTCACAGTGTGATGGATAGTGGTAAAGCAACACTCACGGTGTGATGGAGAGTGGTAAGCAACACTCACGGTGTGATGGAGAGTGGTAAAGCAACACTCACAGCAGTGATGGAGAGTGGTAAAGCAACACTCACGGTGTGATGAAGAGTGGTAAAGCAACACTCACGGTGTGATGAAGAGTGGTAAAGCAACACTCACGGTGTGATGGAGAGTGGCAAAGCAACACTCACAGTGTGATGGAGAGTGGTAAAGCAACACTCACAGCGTGATGGAGAGTGGTAAAGCAACACTCACGGTGTGATGGAGAGTGGTAAAGCAACACTCACCGTGTACAGATGTTAAATAAATAAGTGTTAGCTTCCTCAGCACCATGCACCCCACTGTTGCCACCGGCAGTGACCAGAAGAAGAAACCGGAGACAGTGACAGACTACAATCACACAAAGGTATATACAGTATCTCTACCATATACAGATTGCCTTCCCATCTGCCAAACACCAAATAGGATCCCCTTTTATTATATTACATTCATATTATTACTATTAGATGGCTTGACAAGACAGTCAGCAGGAGACATATCTTCATGGATCTGGCATGATGTGAGCTTGGTGAGAACCACATGAACGCAGAGAAAGAAGCTACAGTCACCAAGCAGGCCGCCAAGACAGCAGGTCCCGTTCTCCCTCTTCCCCAAGAACCACAGCTCCCACTGGGGAAAAATACACAATGTCAAGACAGCAGGTCCTGTTCGCCCTCTTCCCCAAGCACCACAGCTCCCACTGGGGAAAAACACACAACTTTATTAAATGATGTTTTCTAGGTGGAAGGTTTACCCTGTGTATGAGATTAAAATGTATCAGCTGATAATTAAGATTGTTAGATGAACCCACTAAGTTCCTGATGAACTCAACTGGTGAGCCTCTTTAGCAGCTAGTTCCATGGACACACTGATTTCAATGTCCTTTGCCAAGGTCAGATGACTTTCAGTCAACAGTCTCTTTTGTGTAGCTTCACTCCGTAGCCCACATACTAGTCTGTCTCTAATGATGTCATTTAGAACAGCATTAAACTCACAGTGTTCTGGTAGTTTCTTTAATGCAGCAGCAAACATTGTTACTGATTCTCCCTCTTCCTGATGTCTCATGTGGAACCTGAACCTTTCAGCATTAACTAGTGGTTCTGGTGAAAAATGTCCTTTAAGTATCTCCACAATATCCCCATACGTCTTATTACCTGTTCTGACTGGCTGTAGCAGGCTGCCTAGTAAATTAAATGTCTTTGGCCCCATTACACTAAAACATGGAGGCACAATGTTGTCCTCATCCATGTCATTTACAAGAACAAAATATTCAAACCGTTCCGTATATGAGCTCCACTGTTCAATACTTTTATCAAACTGTCCAATGTTTCCATCAATTCCAATAATTGTTCATTTCTCAATAAGCTCCTGATTGTCACTCACTTCAATATTGTCCTCAACCACAGCAATATTTTCCTCAGTCACGTGATCTTCATTCACTTCACTCACTGATGTTTCCTCCTAAGTTCGCTCATTTAGCAGATTTAATTAAAGGTTTGTCTTCACAGTTGAATAAATGTCCTTTCCTTTAATCACTGTATATTCCTCCTTTTTAATCACATTGTTTTCCCGCTCCGATGTCCGTCTCCAGTCCTTTCTGCCGTCCTTTTTACGCTGCTGCTACTCTGTTAATTATTTATGCATAGTCACTTTAACTCTACCCACATGTACATATTACTTCAACTAGCCGGTGCCCCGCACATTGACTCTGCAGTACCCCCTGTATATATAGCCTCCCTACTGTTATTTTATTTGACTTCTGCTCTTTTTTTTTCAAAATTTTTTTTTTTCTTGTTGTTTTATTTTTACTTTCTTTGTTAAAAATAAATGCACTGTTGGTTAAGGGCTGTAAGTAAGCATTTCACTGTAATGTCTGCACCTGTTGTATTCGGCGCATGTGACCAATAAAATTTGATTTGATTTGATTTGATGTTAACTCCAGTGGTGGAAAAAGTAAAGATATCTTAATAGAAAATGACTCAACTAAAAGTGAAAGTCACCCAGTAAAATACTACTTGAGTAAACTCCTGAGTGGCGCAGTGGTCTAAGGCACTGCATCGCAGTGCTAACTGTGCCACTAGAGATCCTGGTTCGAATCCAGGCTCTGTCGCAGCCGGCCGCGACCGGGAGACTCATGGGCGGCGCACAATTGGCCCAGCGTCGTCTAGGGTAGGGGAGGGAATGGCCGGCAGGGATGTAGCTCAGTTGATAGAGCATGGCGTTTGCAACGCCAGGTTGTGGGTTCGATTCCCACGGGGGCCAGCATAAAAAAATAATGTAATCACTAACTGTAAGTCGCTCTGGATAAGAGCGTCTGCTAAATGACTAAAATGTAAAAGTCTAAAAGTATTTGGTTTTAAATATACTTAAGAATCAAAAGTAAATGTAATTGCTAAAATATACTAAAGTATCAAAAGTACAAGTACAAATCATTTCAAATTCCTTACATAAAGCAAACCAGACGATTGTCTTGTTTTTTAAAATGTACGTTCAGCAAGAGGCAAACTCCAACACTCAGACAATTTACAAACAAAGCATTTGTGTTTAGTGAGTCCCCCAGATCAGAGGCAGTAGGGATGTTCTCTTGATAAGTGTGTGAATTGGACCATTTTCTGTCCTGCTAAGCATTCAAAATGTAACGAGTACTTTTGGGTGTCAGGGAAAATGTATGAAGTAAAAAGTACATTATTTTCTTTAGGAATGTAGTGAAGTAAAAGTAAAAGTAGTCAAAAATATGAATAGTAAAGTCAAGTACATATACCCCCCAAAAAACTACTTAAGTAGTACTTTAAAGTATTTTTACTTAAGTACTTTACACCACTGGTTAACGCTCTTTCTTAGCTAGCTGGACTATGTACTTGCCTCTGCTAGAAATACACTGTGCTAACATTAGCCTAGACTGGACCACAGAAAATAACCGTTTTAAACAGTTGTAAAAACCCACTTCTTCCAGACAGAATAGTTCCTGTAGATTCAGACTTACTCATCACCAATCTTTTGTTATGTCTGGTGGGTTTCATAACCACCTCTGTATAACAATTCAATAATGATGAGACGGAGACAGGAATCAGTTCAACCATTTATCTGGAGCGTGATCATCTCAACACATACAAACCCCCATGATGCTCTGCAGCACAACCCCAATATACAACAAATACATAAATAAGTAAATGGACACAAAACAAAACTCATAGAGGAATTTAAATGAGGGAAATTAAACATGAGGTGATGGCAGCGGATGAATGGCACGACAACGGGATCTCATCATAGTATCCAGTGTGTGTGTGTGTGTGTGTGTGTGTGTGTGTGTGTGTGTGTGTGTGTGTGTGTGTGTGTGTGTGTGTCCAGTGTGTGTGTGTGTGTGTGTGTGTGTGTGTGTGTGTGTGTGTGTGTGTGTGTGTGTGTGTGTGTGTGTGTGTGTGTGTGTGTGTGTCCAGTGTGTTTGTGTTTGTGTGTGTGTTGAGTGTGTGTGTGTTCAGTGTGTGTGTTGAGTGTGTGTGTGTGTGTGTCCAGTGTATGTGTGTGTGTGTGTGTGTTTGTCCTGCGTGTGTCTGTCCAGTGTGTGTGTGTGTGTGTGTGTGTGTCCAGCGTGTTTGTGTCCAGTGTGTGTGTGTGTGTGTCCAGTGTGAGTGTGTCCAGTGTGTGTGTGTCCAGTGTGTGTGTTTGATTGTGTGTGTCCAGTGTGTGTGTTCAGTGTGTGTGTGTGTGTGTGTGTCTAGTGTGTGTGTTTGTGTGTCCAGTGTGTGTCCAGTGTGTGTGTGTCCAGTTTGTGTGCATGTCCAGTTTGTGTGTTTGTCCAGTGTGTGTGTTAGTGTGTGTGTGTGTGTTTGTGTGTGTGTTTGTGTGTGTCCAGTGTGTGTGTTCAGTGTGTGTGTGTGTGTGTCCAGTGTGTGTGTGTATGTCCAGTGTGAGTGTGTCCAGTGTGTGTGTTTGTCCAGTGTGTGTGTGTGTGTGTGTGTCCAGTGTGTGTGTCCAGCATGTGTGTTTGTCCAGTGTGTGTGTGTGTGTGTTTGTGTATGTCCAGTGTGTGTGTGTGTGTGTGTGTTTGTGTGTGTCCAGTGTGTGTGTGTGTGTCCAGTGTGTGTGTGTCCAGTGTGTGTGTTCAGTGTGTGTGTGTCTAGTGTGTGTATGTGTGTGTGTGTGTGTGTCCAGTGTATGTGTGTGTGTGTGTGTATGTGTGTGTCCAGTGTGTGTGTGTGTGTGGGTCCAGTGTGAGTGAGTGTGTGTCTTTGTGTGTCCAGTGTGTGTGTGTGTCCAGTGTGTGTGTGTCCAGTGTGTGTGTGTGTGTCAAGTATTTGTGTGTGTCCAGTGTGTGTGTGTGTCCAGTGTGTGTGTTCAGTGTGTGTGTGTGTGTGTGTGTCTAGTGTGTGTGTTTGTGTGTCCAGTGTGTGTCCAGTGTGTGTGTGTCCAGTTTGTGTGCATGTCCAGTTTGTGTGTTTGTCCAGTGTGTGTGTTAGTGTGTGTGTGTGTTTGTGTGTGTGTTTGTGTGTGTCCAGTGTGTGTGTTCAGTGTGTGTGTGTGTGTGTTTCCAGTGTGTGTGTGTATGTCCAGTGTGAGTGTGTCCAGTGTGTGTGTCTGTCCAGGTTGTGTGTGTGTGTGTGTGTCCAGTGTGTGTCCAGTGTGTGTGTTTGTCCAGTGTGTGTGTGTGTGTTTGTGTATGTCCAGTGTGTGTGTGTGTGTGTGTGTTTGTGTGTGTCCAGTGTGTGTGTGTTCAGTGTGTGTGTGTCTAGTGTGTGTATGTTTGTGTGTGCGTGTGTGTCCAGTGTATGTGTGTGTGTTTGTGTGTATGTGTGTGTGTGTCCAGTGTGTTTGTGTGTGGGTCCAGTGTGAGTGTGTGTGTGTGTTTGTGTGTCCAGTGTGTGTGTGTGTCCAGTGTGTTTGTGTATGTGTGTGTGTTGAGTGTGTGTGTGTTCAGTGTGTGTGTTGAGTGTGTGTGTGTGTGTGTCAGTGTAGTGTGTGTGTGTGTGTGTGTTTGTCCTGCGTGTGTCTGTCCAGTGTGTGTGTGTGTGTGTGTGTGTGTCCAGCGTGTTTGTGTCCAGTGTGTGTGTGTGTGTGTGTCCAGTGTGAGTGTGTCCAGTGTGTGTGTGTCCAGTGTGTGTGTTTGATTGTGTGTGTCCAGTGTGTGTGTTCAGTGTGTGTGTGTGTGTGTGTGTCTAGTGTGTGTGTTTGTGTGTCCAGTGTGTGTCCAGTGTGTGTGTGTCCAGTTTGTGTGTTCAGTGTGTGTGTGTGTGTGTCCAGTGTGTGTGTGTATGTCCAGTGTGAGTGTGTCCAGTGTGTGTGTTTGTCCAGTGTGTGTGTGTGTGTGTGTGTCCAGTGTGTGTGTCCAGTGTGTGTGTTTGTCCAGTGTGTGTGTGTGTGTGTGTTTGTGTATGTCCAGTGTGTGTGTGTGTGTGTGTGTGTTTGTGTGTGTCCAGTGTGTGTGTGTGTGTCCAGTGTGTGTGTGTCCAGTGTGTGTGTTCAGTGTGTGTGTGTCTAGTGTGTGTATGTGTGTGTGTGTGTGTGTGTCCAGTGTATGTGTGTGTGTGTGTGTGTGTGTGTCCAGTGTGTGTGTGTGTGTGGGTCCAGTGTGAGTGTGTGTGTGTGTTTGTGTGTCCAGTGTGTGTGTGTGTGTCCAGTGTGTGTGTCCAGTGTGTGTGTGTGTGTCAAGTATTTGTGTGTGTCCAGTGTGTGTGTGTGTCCAGTGTGTGTGTTCATGTGTGTGTGTGTGTGTGTGTGTCTAGTGTGTGTGTTTGTGTGTCCAGTGTGTGTCCAGTGTGTGTGTGTCCAGTTTGTGTGCATGTCCAGTTTGTGTGTTTGTCCAGTGTGTGTGTTAGTGTGTGTGTGTGTGTGTGTGTTTGTGTGTGTGTTTGTGTGTGTCCAGTGTGTGTGTTCAGTGTGTGTGTGTGTGTGTGTCCAGTGTGTGTGTGTATGTCCAGTGTGAGTGTGTCCAGTGTGTGTGTTTGTCCAGGTTGTGTGTGTGTGTGTGTCCAGTGTGTGTGTCCAGTGTGTGTGTTTGTCCAGTGTGTGTGTGTGTGTGTTTGTGTATGTCCAGTGTGTGTGTGTGTGTGTGTTTGTGTGTGTCCAGTGTGTGTGTGTCCAGTGTGTGTGTGTTCAGTGTGTGTGTGTCTAGTGTGTGTATGTTTGTGTGTGTGTGTGTGTCCAGTGTATGTGTGTGTGTTTGTGTGTATGTGTGTGTGTGTCCAGTGTGTTTGTGTGTGGGTCCAGTGTGAGTGTGTGTGTGTGTTTGTGTGTCCAGTGTGTGTGTGTGTCCAGTGTGTGTGTGTCCAGTGTGTGTGTGTGTGTGTCAAGTATTTGTGTGTGTCCAGTGTGTGTGTGTGTCCAGTGTGTGTGTGTGTCCAGTGTGTGTGTGTGTTTGTGTGTGTCCAGTGTGTGTGTCCAGTGTGTGTGTTTGTGTGTTTGTGTGTGTGTGTGTGTGTGTGTCCAGTCTGTGTGTGTGTGGGTCCAGTGTGAGTGTGTGTGTGTGTGTTTGTGTGTCCAGTGTGTGGACACACAAACACACTGCATCGCAGTGCTAGCTGTGCCACTAGAGATCCTGGTTCGAATCCAGTCTCTGTCGTAGCCGGCCGCGACCGGGAGACCCATGGGGCGGCGCACAATTGGCCCAGCGTCGTCCAGGGTAGGGGAGGGAATGGCCGGCAGGGATGTAGCTCAGTTGATAGAGCATGGTGTTTGCAACGCCAGGGTTGTGGGTTCGATTCCCATGGGGGCCAGTATGAAAAAAAAATGTATGCGCTCACTAACTGTAAGTCGCTCTGGATAAGAGCGTCTGCTAAATGACTAAAATGTAAATATAAGGTGTGTGTGTGTCCAGTGTGTGTGTGTCCAGTGTGTGTGTGTGTGTCCAGTGTGTGTATGTCCAGTGTGAGTGTGTCCAGTGTGTGTTTGTGTTTTGTCCGTGTGTGTGTGTGTGTGTGTGTGTGTGTGTGTGTGTGTGTGTGTGTGTGTGTGTGTGTGTGTGTGTGTGTGTGTGTGTGTGTGTGTGTGTGTGTGTGTGTGTGTGTGTGTGTGTGTGTGGTGTGTGGTGTGTGTGTGTGTGTGTGTGTGTGTGTGTGTTCAGTGTGTGTGTGTCCAGTGTGTGTGTGTGTTCAGTGTGTGTGTGTCCAGTGTGTGTGTCCAGTGTGTGTGTGTGTGTGTGTGTGTGTGTGTGTGTGTGTGTGTGTGTGTACAGTGTCCAGTGTGTGTGTGTCCAGTGTGTATTTAACATAGGGACACCGAGTCCCAAACTATAAACCCTGGATAGAAGGGCTCAGTGAATGTGGAGTGGAATGTGTTCAGGTGGGTCAGTTTGTCAGAGGAGACTCTGTAGAAGGACAGAATGCCGGCTGGCCAGTTCAGATACACTCCTACTCTGTGGGAGCTGGAGGAGGGGCGTCTATGGTAGTGGGACTTATTATTGTGCCTGGCAGAGTAACTGTTGTCAGAGCAGATCAGACTCCAGGACTTGTCATTGTATCCAATCCTACAGTCTCACCCCTCCTCTCCTGCTGATTCCTTTATATGCCACTCCTATATCAGCCCTTCCCCCACTCCACTCTACCTCCCAGTAACAGCGCCCAGTCAGACCCTCTCTACAGAGCACGTGTCCACAGTCCTCAAATCTCTCTGGGTGATCAGGATACGGATGGTACCCTCCCCTCCATGTCACCTTTCTGTTCTCCTCAGACAGAGAGAGGAGTCTGTTTACTGTGTTTGGGTCCAGTGTGAGATCACAGACATCTGATGGATGAAACCAGACACAATATTAGAAATCATCATCATTCACATTAGAATGTTAACTCACTTTTCACTAATTAATTTAATGTAGATGTTTCTAGGTATCAAAAGGAGAAGTTAAGGTTGAGACTTGTTGAATGATCATATGTTATACTGTATGGTAATATAAAACACACTTATTCTGTTAAAGTACACACACACACACACACACACACATACACACTGAACACACACACACAAACTGAACACACACACACACACACACATCCTGAACAAACACACACACACACACACACACACCCTTAACACACACACACATTTCTAAAGTAACACAAACACGTCACACACACACATACATTGTCAAAGCAACTCTTTGTTAACTTTGGTGTCCCTGATTTGTGCTTCTGTAGAACTACAGCTGATATTTAATATGACCAAGTAAGTAATGATGGTGGTCTTTGACTTTGACTTCACTTGAATTAAGACTTATTCTTAGTCATATTCTTCACAGCAGTCAACACTCACATTTTCTAAGTCCAGGTTTCATTGTGTTCTCTCCACCATGTTCCACACTGTAGCGGTAAGCAGAAGAACAGACAGTCATTGAGGGATACACCTGAACTCACACACACACACACACACACACACACACACACACACACACACACACACACACACACACACACACACACACAGTCAGCATATAACTTTGTCCAAGTGTGTGTGTGTGTGTTTGTGTCCAGTGTTTGTGTCCTGTTTGTGTCCTTTTTGTGAATGTGTCCTTAGTGTGTGTATTTGTCCAGTGTGTGTGTGTGTGTACAGTGTGAGTGTGTGTGTGGGGCCAGTGTTTGTGTCCTGTGTGTGTCCTTTTGTGTATGTGTCCTTAGTGTGTGTATTTGTCCAGTGTGTGTGTGTGTGTGTACAGTGTGAGTGTGTGTGTGGGGCCAGTGTGTGTGTGTGTCCAGTGTGTTTGTGTCCAGTGTATGTGTGTGTGTGTCCAGTGTGTGTGTGTGTGTGTGTCCAGTGTGTGTGTGTGTGTGTGTGTATGTGTGTGTCCAGCGTGTGTGTGTTTGTCCAGTATGTGTGTGTGTCTAGTGTGTGTATGTATGGATCCTGTGTGTGTGTGTGTGTGTGTGTGTGTGTGTCCTGTGTGAGTGTGTGTGTTTCCTTTTTGTGTGTGTGTGTGTCCAGTCTGTGTCTGTGTGTGTGCCCAGTGTGTCTGTCCAGTGTGTATGTGTTTCCTTTTTGTGTGTGTGTGGGGCCACTGTGTGTGTGTGTGTGTGTGTGTGTGAGACCAGTGTGTGTGTGTCTGTGTCCTTTGTGTGTATGTGTCCAGTCTGTGTGTGTCCAGTGTGTTTGTGTTCATTGTATGTGTGTGTGTGATACACTGATACACGTGCACACATACACAATGGACACACACACACACACAGTCTTTATATAACTTAGTCCAAGTGGTGGTCAGAATGTTTGTCTTAACTAGCCTGATAACTCCAACATGTCTGATATGAACATTGACATAAACCCTCTACATACTTGAGTTTCTCCAGTCTGCAGTGTGGATCCTCCAGTCCAGCAGAGAGCAGTCTGACTCCTGAGTCTCCTGGGTGATTGTAGCTCAGGTCCAGCTCTCTCAGGTGTGAGTTGTTTGATTTCAGAGCTGAGACCAGAGAAGCACAGCCTTCCTCTGTGACTAGACAGCCTGACAGCCTGCAAAGAGTCAAATCATATTAAAATCACACTGCAATATATATATATATATATATATATATATATATATATATATATATATATATAAATGGATCAGCTTAATATTGCAGATAGATTGTATCTTCTATCAATGTAATTGTCTGCATCACTTCCAATCCCCATGTTTTTATATATATATATATACTCCCCTTTATTACTTTTCAACCCCGCCATCCTTTCCCTACTTGGAGTAAATTAGTGAACAACAATGCCCAGGCCTCTACTTCCGGTCTATACTTACTATCTACACCTTATGGACAGAGTTAATTTTACAATAATTCTATTATATATATATATATATACAGTGGGGAGAACAAGTATTTGATACACTGCCGATTTTGCAGGTTTTCCTACCTACATAGCATGTAGAGGTCTGTAATTTTTATCATAGGTACACATCAACTGTGAGAGATGGAATCTAAAACAAAATCCAGAAAATCACATTGTATGATTTTTCAGTAATTAATTGGAATTTTATTGCATGACATAAGTATTTGATACATCAGAAAAGCAGAACTTAATATTTGGTACAGAAACCTTTGTTTGCAATTACAGAGATCATACATTTCCTGTAGGTCTTGAGCAGGTTTGCACACACTGCAGCAGGGATTTTGGCCCACTCCTCCATATAGACCTTCTCCAGATCAGGTTTCGTGGCTGTCGCTGGGCAATACAGACTTTCAGCTCCCTCTAAAGATTTTCTATTGGGTTCAGGTCTGGGGACTGGCTAGGCCACTCCAGGACCTTGAGATGCTTCTACGGAGCCACTCCTTAGTTGCCCTGGCTGTGTGTTTCGGGTCGTTGTCATGCTGGAAGACCCAGCCACGACCCATCTTCAATGCTCTTACTGAGGGAAGGAGGTTGTTGGCCAAGATCTCGCGATACATGGCCCCATCCATCCTCCCCTCTATACGGTGCAGTCGTCCTGTCCCCTTTGCAGAAAAAGCATCCCCAAAGAATGATGTTTCCACCTCCATGCTTCACGGTTGGGATGGTGTTCTTGGGGTTGTACTTATCCTTCTTCTTCCTCCAAACACGGCGTAGTGGAGTTTAGACCAAAAAGCTCTATTTTTGTCTCATCAGACCACATGACCTTCTCCCATTCCTCCTCTGGATCATCCAGATGGTCATTGGCAAACTTCAGACGGGCCTGGACATGCGCTGGCTTGAGCAGGGGGACCTTGCGTGCGCTGCAGGATTTTAATCCATGACGGCGTAGTGTGTTACTAATGGTTTTATTTGAGACTGTGGTCCCAGCTCTCTTCAGGTCATTGACCAGGTCCTGCCGTGTAGTTCTGGGCTGATCCCTCACCTTCCTCATGATCATTGATGCCCCACGAGGTGAGATCTTGCATGGAGCCCCAGACTGAGGGTGATTGACCGTCATCTTGAACTTCTTCCATTTTCTAATAATTGCGCCAACAGTTGTTGCTTTCTCACCAAGCTGCTTGCCTATTGTCCTGTAGCCCATCCCAACCTTGTGCAGGTCTACAATTTTATCCCTGATGTCCTTACACAGGTCTCTGGTCTTGGCCATTGTGGAGAGGTTGGAGTCTGTTTGATTGAGTGTGTGGACAGGTGTCTTTTATACAGGTAACGAGTTCAAACAGGTGCAGTTAATACAGGTAATGAGTGGAGAACAGGAGGGCTTCTTAAAGAAAAACTAACAGGTCTGAGAGAGCCGAATTCTTACTGGTTGGTAGGTGATCAAATACTTATGTCATGCAATAAATTGCAAATTAATTACTTAAAAAACATACAATGTGATTTCCTGGATTTTTATTTAGATTCCGTCTCTCACAGTTGATGTGTACCTATGATAAAAATTACAGACCTCTACATGCTTTGTAAGTAGGAAAACCTGCAAAATCGGCAGTGTATCAAATACTTGTTCTCCCCACTGTATATATATATATATATATATATATATATATATATATATATATATATATATATATATATATATATATATATATATATATATATATATATATTTTTTTTTTTTGGCTCCTGAACTTCTTCTACTCTCAACCTTTCCAATCATTTTCATGATATCCATCCGGTTTGCTTCTATATGCCATATCTTTCTAACTGTGCTCTTTCCCAAAAGCTCCCAACCTACAACCTATATACTTATTATGGACACAGTATGCTTACATTATTAGCTATCTTTGTTATTATTTGTTGTTATTTGTTATTAGTCCCATCCTTCAACTCTATTCAATACCTCCCATCTACCTCTTAACACCATCCATATAGGATTTATATTTGCCATATATATTTCAAACATACTGTGATGTTTTACAAAAGTTCTGAACCTTTCTATTCTCATTGCTTCTACAGATTGTGAATTAAAAATAAACATTTTTGCTAAAAGTATTATTATATTATTGATCGATTGACTATGACTTTTCAGATCACCCAGTAATGCTATCTGCAAGGTTAGCTCCAGGTAAATATTGCAATCCTTTAGCCATTCCTGGACCTGTGTCCAAAAACAAGCTACAAATGGACAGAACCAAAACAAATGATCTAACGATTCTGTCTCTTCACAGCAAAATCTGCAGAGCTGGGAAGATTGTATCCCCCATATAAATAACATTCTATTGGTAGCAAGAATTGTATATAATAATTTAAATTGAAAGATTCTAATTTTTGAATCCGGTGTCGTTTTGCGTGTCAGTTCATAAACACTATGCCATGGGATCGTACGTCAAAGATCTCTTCCCAACTTTTTTGCAATCTATATGGGACGGCTGTCAATCCTTTAGTCCTTAAGTGAAACTGATATACTTTTTTATTTATCACAGTTTTCTTTAACCAATTATGTTCTTTAATGCAAGGCCGACAGACAAGTTCCTTACTCTCTCCCCTTCCACTTTCCTCTTCCATTTTTGCGGTGAGGCTGCAATTATTTGGTTGTAATTTTGGGTAGAGCAGACATTTCCATATGTTTTTGTTAGCTGCATGTGCGACATAACTCCACCAGTCCTACCGATGATATCATTTACGAAGATTATACCTTTTTTAAACATTCTGTCAAAAAATAAAGGTTTTTGTCAATTAGTATATTTGAATTTAACCACAATATTTGTTTCATTATTTGTTCTGTAGTTTCTGGAGGATTAAATTGAAATTGCAACCAACTTTCTATGGCTTGTTTTAGAAATAGTGATATTTGGGAGATTATTTCCTTTTCAAATAACTGAAAGTGAGAGGTTGTAATCTGAATAAAGGGAAAAAGGCCTTTCTTGAACATTGGGTGAGACAATCTTACTAATTTGCTTGAGAACCAGTTCGGATTTAAGTATAACTTTTGTATGACTGAAGCTTTTAGTGATAGGTCTAATGCTTTAATATTTAATCATTTCTGTCCTCCGAATTCATATTCATTATATAAATATGTCCTTTTAATTTTGTCTGGCTTGCCGTTCCAAATAAAATTTAATATTTTTTTCTCATATAATGTAAAAAAACTGTTCGCTAGGCGTAGGCAAGACCATAAGCAAATAGGTAAACTGGGATAATACTAAAGAGTTAATCAGGGTGATTTTTCCACAAATTGACTGGTATTTTCCTTTCCATGGTAGTAAGATCTTATCTATTTTTGCTAACTTTCTATTAAAATGTATTGAAGTGAGATCATTTATTTCCTTTGGGATATGTATTCCAGTATATCCACATCACCATCAGATCATTTCATTGGTAAACTACATGGTAATGTAAAAATTGTATTTTTAGTGATCCAATACGTAATATAGTACATTTGTCATAATTTGGTTGTAATCCAGAGAGGTTAGAAAATGTATCTAAATCCTCTATGAGGCTGTGGAGGGATTCTAGTTGTGGATTTAAAAGAAAACATGAATCATCAGCGTACAATGACACCTTTGTTTTTAAGCCCTGTATTTCTAATCCTCTGATATTATTATTGGATCTGATTTTAATAGCTAACATCTCGATGGCCACAATAAATAGATATGCCGATAGTGGACAACCTTGTTTCACTCCTCTTGACAGTTTAAAACTTTCTGAGAAATAGCCATTATTTACTATTTTACACCTAGGGTTACTATACATGATTTTGACCCATTTTATAAGAGATTCTCCAAAATTGAAATGCTCCAGGCATTTATATATAAACCCCAGTCGAACTTTATCAAATGCCTTTTTCGAAGTCTGCTATGAATAGCAGGCCTGGTTTCCCATATTTTCCATAGTGTTCTATTGTTTCCAATACTTGCCTTATATTATTGTCGTGTATTGAGATTATGACGTTGTTAATGTTTTAAGTGGAACCAGAGAGAATGTTGATTTTAGTATCAAGAGGGAATGTTTTAGTGTAACGCCACATACAACAGACAGGAAGTGTGTTGTAGACAGGGAGACTGGTGATTGGCCAGAAGAGGGAGCCCATCTTTTTGCATTGTTTATAAATAGGGGTTAGACTACAGAAAGGGCAGAGCAGCCATTAGAATTGGAGGACACTGCTCTCCAGACCTCGCGAGTCTGTAAACTTATGCTGTAAGCTGTGATAATGAATAAAGACTTCAAATCAAGGTACAGCGTAAGCGGTCTCTGTGTTTGACAGCAATGGCCACACCAGCCGCCGACGCGACACGACAAATGGTGGCCAGTACGGGTACTGATTGCATCGTTCTTTGTTCCTTTTCTGAGTGTCGAGTTGATTATTGTTCAAGCCGGCTAAGGTGAGATTTATCACCATTTGGGCATTAATTGTGTCGATTGCTCATTGGGGGAATGGGATTGTATGTACAGTGTGGATTTTGGGCTGGTGGTGTGATTGCTGTTGACTAGGAGGCTGAAGTAAAATATTCTAAATTTGGTTGATGTGTAAACGGTAAAGTCTAGAACAAATGGATTGGTAGAGAATAAAGGCTGGAATACGTATGCATATTTAGGGCACCGTGAATCTGGTAAAGACCTCGAAGCGAGGCGATTCTTTAGGAATGGGCCATGAAATCCTTGCAACGCGTTCGGTGGGGTAAGGTTGATTCTGGGAATTATAAGCTGGACGGATTATATGTATGTTATGCTCATTTTATATAGTTGACGAAGTATATGTGTGGGGTAACCTCTCTATGATTATCCAGAACTTACGGCAGCATAAAGTTAGACGGGGATAATTGGACAATGATTTGGCCACGGTGCAGGTTACTTAGGGCTGGGTTGGCGCAGTTAGCTAAAGGCTAAGGCTAATGTTAATGCTAAATGGGAGTGTGTTTCATGCTACATGGTACATGGCGGCTAATGCTAAATGCTAATTGTGTTGTGTGCTACATGCTAATGTATCCTTAGAGGTCCTATTGCGATGGACTAAGCCTCTTAAAACTTGTCTCTGTGTGTGTAAGTCAGGTTATATGTTTTGTGAGCGCTGTTAAATGTTGTTTGACTATGAGGGGTAAACGGAGGTAAAGTGGGACTGTTAACTGTCTGTTTGGGGAAGGAGTAGAAAATCGCCCGTCCACGGTGAAATTGTATTTCTGAATGGATTTGCGCATGCGCATGATTTTACGGGGCTAAAACTACGACACGAGGGTATGCTAAAACTACAAACATGAAACTCATTATGGGTAAGGGTCATAGGTCCCATCTGGGGTTACCCTGCAGGGGGAAAATAGCCACAGAAAAGAGAGATTTGGGAAAGAATCTCCTAGTTGTTAAACGGCTGTTGTTCGAACATGAAACTATTTGTTGAGATGTAGTGAATTTATAAATTGAATATATGTTGACGGAGTATAATGAATTAAATTAAATGACGGATTAAAATAAAATAAAAATGTTTTTGAGAGATCTATTTAGTCCTGAATTGTGACTGAACGAATATTGAATGGTTGGAAATACTCAGTGATTGCATTAACTACTAAAGTCTTTTTCTGTGTATGTTCTTCTGTCATATGAGAGGAGCAATAGGACTAGACGACAGACGAGAGCAAAGGAGAGAGAGAGGAAGTGCTGACGTACACGTCACGTGACGCGGCAGAGGATCAAGTCAAAGAGGTTTTGGTACTGATTATAGTTCACAAAATCATCCCTAACAAAATATCTGATGTTATGACAATTTCACATAGGCTTGGCAAATACTGATTTGATTAAAAATTGCATTTTGGAGGCTATGTGCATCACTGGGGGTTAATTACAGTTGGGTTGGGAATCAAGGACTGACATTATTCTGTAAATTTAAGATAATTAGGTGCTTATAGAGCAAGGGCCTATAGAGCAAGGGGTTATGGGAATTGTAGTCTTCTAGGGTTAGAGGCTTTGTTTTTGGGGATTGCTTTGAAGTTGACTAACTTACATTTGCATTTGATGGGTTATGGTAAGATAGACACTAATTGATAAATTGGTGACATAAGATATAGGAATAAAAAATTGGTTTTAAATTATTCATAATTTTTAATTGATTTTTTGATTGATTTTTTATTTTAATTAGAAATGGTTTTTGAATAAAACATTTAATTGATTTTTTTTTTATATTCATATTTTAGTTGATTTGATTTGGGGAAGAAATGTATTTTTTTTTTTTTTTTTTTTTGGGGGAGTTGTTTAGGTTATATTAATAATTACAGGGGGAAGCCAAAGGCTATATAGACTATATAGTCTAAAAATAAGATAATTCACAATAAAGGAATATAAAAGGGTTGATATAGGGGAAAAATGGTAATCCTTTAACTAAAGTAGTGTTAGAAAAACTAATGGCAGAAGTTATTACACCTGTCTCACATACGGATTCAGCAAAAAGACACCCACCTTATGAGAAGGAAGGAGAGCTTAGGGATGTTTATCCTCAGCTTCCAGGGATCATCCAGCAGGGTGATTATTGCATCAGAGAGGAAGATGAATGAATAATAGATAGAGGACAAGCAGAAACGACCATGAAGATGAATCAAAACTCCAGAAGGAAGAAAATGAGATGTCTGGAAGAAAAGAGGGAGGTTAAGGAGGATGGAACTTAAAGAAGATGAGGATGATGAAGATGAGAGTGATTGAGAAGAGGTCACTCTGTGATCAGAAGGAAGTTGGCAAGAGAGGAAAGAAGAAGGATACTAGAGATTTGATCTCTGATGGAAGTTGAAAGAAGAAGGATACAAGAGCAAAGAAGAAATAGAGATATAGACCGATGTTTATCATGCCTGGATAAAGCGAATAGTTTAGAAGAAGTAACACAGCTGAAGATACAGAAGAGGAGAAACTGCTGAGAAAAGGATCCCAAGAATTGGAGGAGAAGAATACATTGAGGAGGAAAAAGGTCACTAGTAAGAAGATGATGGAAGATGATATTTCGAGGACAGAGCTTAGAATATAAGCTGTTGAAGAATCCTGATATGTCAACAGCAAGAAAGAACAGGACCAAGAAACTTTCTGAAAACTCAATCAAATACAACTTACAACTGGAGAAGAAGGAGAAGAGAAGCTTTGGTTATGAAGAATCAGAGTGAACCAAATCAACAATCACTGTTACAGCTTCAACTGAACAATATCAAATGCAATTGTACCAGCCAAGGGGGGTACCAAATGTTCCATATCCACAGCCAGTTTCTGGACAGACACAGAATTGGAGAGGAAGAGGATGAGAAGAAATAGGAGGAGGAAGATGTCAGCTACACTTCCAGCAACTTCCAGAAGACGGTTATAATTATGGACAGGTTGGTCACTTTACCTGTGATGCAACAAGTCAGGAGGAAACAACAGAGGAAGATAAAGGAGCAAGTGAAGATCACCTGTTAGTGCCTAGAAGATACGAAGGGGGGTTGTCAGCTGATAGCATCGATTAGAGAAGAAGAGAAAATAGCTAACAATTGAAGTAAAAACAGGACTATGAGAAGTGATAGTGAATAGTGGAAAAACGTATCTGTGTTGAGCCTAAAGAGGTTAAACATCTCACTATGTAAAATTAACTAGTTAGGATAGGGATTTGAGGTAGTAAAACAGCTACTCTTAAGGAACCAATTGAGCTCTGCTATAGAACTCAAAGAGAAATCAAAATAGACATACTAATATTAGTACCTATTGAATTGTTGGGAAGAGATGCATTGTTTTGCCAAGTCTGTGTGTAAAGTCAGAAACAGGTGGGGACTTTCCCAATCACATATTCTAAAAATTTGGTGGTAAAGGGATTTTGTGAATAAATCAGTGTTTTAAGGTTAGGAGACAATATTAGATTAAAATAAGTTAGTAGAATTAGGTTGAAGGAACTCTAAGACAGTAAGCTAAGTTTCAAAGTTAGTAGTAAGACAGAGAGAGAGAACAGTGATGAAGGACATTCTAGAGTTTAGTGGGAAGATATGGTAGGAGTTTAGATCTGTTAGGAGCAGATGCATTGAGAAAGTATGCGTTGCTGAATGATAAGAGAAGATTGAGGGTGATTGAGTATCTATAGTTACAGTTCCCAGCAGGGAGATCAAGGTAATTATAGGTGTATTTTTTATAATCAAAAGTTTGAAAGTCAGGAATTAGAGAAAGGACTGAGATTTGGGAAAAAGTGACACTAGTGGTGATAGATGGAAGTACAAGCAGAGACAACTTTTCTTTGGGGAAATTAGAAGTAACAACTAAGGACATCAACACGTGAGTCTAGTAAAACAACAGTGAGAAGCAATTTAACTCTTTCAACATTGATAGTTATTAAAGTCATAAATATATCGCATTTGATTATAAGGGTCCAGCACCAATTATAGGGGAAAAGACTGTTATTAGGGTTAGGATGGTGACGTTTCTTCCACATGGAGAGATAAAGGGAGAAGAAGTATTGTTATCAGGACCAGAAATAGAAGCTGTTGCACCTAGTCAAGGGAGGTATTATTTTGCGTAATGTTACAGATAAAGATCAGGGAGAATATATGTGTACTTATCTAGTGCAAGCATTAAAATTTGAGGTCTGTTGAAGCTTCCACAGCCACCGAGGGAGTTCAGGAGAAGTAGATTACAGTAGTCACTCCAACAGTAAATAATGCACATAGGATATCGGTAGTGAAGAGTGTTAATACATCAACTAAGTCAACTACTTTAATGGTAACTTTGGAAAGGGATTAATGATACGATGGCAATAGCAAATATAGGAAGTACGACACCGACAACAACTTTTCTGAAATTAAATGGGGAATTTTAGACTCAGGGGTTTATGTTAGTACGAATAGGGTTAAAATAGGAGAGCAGATAGTAATAGAAACAATATAGATTCATCTGAAATAGAGAATATAGATTCATCATGGAGCTGCAGGATGAGGTCTTTGATTTTGATGACAGACAGGGAGAGGTATCTGATCAGTACCGCTCGTTCTTCTGTTGTGAAAATTAGAGAGATAGATTAACTCATTCTGTAAGATCAGTGAGGAATCTTGAGGGTCCATGTCTGTTGAGAATTCCAGCACCAAACATGTTAGAGACGGTCGCGCGACCTCTATCAAGTATGGGTCAGTCTTATGCTTTGTCATGACTGTGGTATCAGCAACAGTCATTGACAGATAAAGTAATGTCGTTGTCACAACATTTGTTTAAGCCTAGGTTTAAGTGTTCTTGGTTAAATGAATTACCCTATGGGAATTGTTAAATGGGAAAGTAAAATCAGGTAACAGCGAACTCTGAATCATTGGAGGTGAAACATTGAGGGCTAAAAATTGTTTTTGTTCTAATAAAACATATGATGTAAGGGGTATGTTTATGGGAATATCAGATTGTGATGAGTATATGATAACTTTGGCTATGCATGACCTTAAGGGTAGTAATGACAAATATAATGTAACTTTTTATGTACCAGTTAGTAAGTAAAGCAGGACTTTGAAGATTAAAAGATTAGCTTTTGACTGACAATGTAACTATGTGGAATTTTAGAGATATTTGGGTGGGTTTGTGATGATAAAGCATATATATTCTTACCCTATGGAGGGATAGGATGTTGTTATATGTCAACGTTGAAGCTTCCATATGAGGTTTCTACCATTATAAGAGGGGTAGCACCGGACACAGTTAATCTAGGGTTTGAAATTGGGTGCAAAGAGATATGGTGACATTTAATAGTCTTCAAGCCTATCATTGAAGGATAAGTCTAAGGGAGAAGGGGGACTTTTTCCATGGTATGGTGTAACATTTGGGAAGATCATATTGATAATATTAGGTATACTTTGAGTTCAGATAGTTCAGATAATATCACGAGTGTTATAGATGCGTTGAAGAATATAAGGGATGCGTTTGGGAGATCTGAGAAGACTTGGTTGCAAGATCAGTTAGGCCAGTAGGGGCAGTGATGGGTTACATTTTAAAGGCAGCTTTGATAGCACTGTGAAATTGTTACTAACCTTTGAGAAAGTTATGATTTTGAGATAGGTTGGAGAGTGATGCCTGGAGACAACACTCAGATGCCGGTGTTGACTGTTCCTGATCTGGATGAAGATGGACAAGTGGAACTGAATGGATAAATATCATTTTTGATGTTTTGATCATTTTATTTATTTTTTTTCAATATTAGGGTGATTTTGGTATGATTTTATGAATCAAAGGGGGAGAGGATAATGTGATTCATACATCATTTATATATCATTTTTATATTCTTAGGTGATATTGATGTTTAATTTGAAAATGTTGTTTTGCAAAAGATACTGTTTGGTCGTTTCTTTTCTTTTCTTCCAGAAGCATTTGGGGGAACATGTGACTCAAACAAGGAGAATATGAAGGGACAATATGAAACGACAATGACTGGAGGAGATCAAACAAGGAGGGTGTGGAAAGAGGCCGATTCCATCATCAACAATCCATTGGAGGAGGAGACTACGGAGGAGATGAAGTGTAGTGGACTACATTCCAGTGTCTGCAATGAAATATAGACATGTGTAATACATAATTGTGTCATATTCTTAGGGATTAATTTTTGTAGAAGGATATTTGATGTTATTGGATACATGTGGGGATCTTAGATGTTTTTGTTTATTTCGTGATGGAAAGGGACAGGGAGTCTAGGCAGGGAGAGATCCACGATAGGGTCCAATGGGTTGACCAGCCTTAGAAGTGGATGTTTTTTGGATAGGATTTTGTTTGCAGGGGCTTACATGTGTATTTAATTGCATCATAGTTTCAAATGCATTTACATGGTTTATGAGTTTATCTGGAGTACCGAAGGTGGTTGCCTGCCGAAGGTGGTTGCCTGCCTGTCTTGATTGATGGATGGAAGGTTGCCGGACAGTTTTTCGCTCTTACACTCCATAAAGATTTGTTCATGAGTCATAGTAATGTATTCACACTTCATAAACAGTTATTCATATTTCATAGAAAGGTATTTACACTCTAGAGGAGAATGTTTTTGGTTTAAGGTTAAAGATACTCAATAAGATAAATTGTTACTGGTCATAATCCTATTCTGTTTGTTGTCGAGACTGTTTAGTCTCGAAGGGGGGAATATGTTGTGTATTGAGATTATGACGTTGTTAATGTTTTAAGTGGAACCAGAGAGAATGTTGATTTTAGTATCAAGAGGGGAATGTTTTAGTGTAACGCCACATACAACAGACAGGAAGTGTGTTGTAGACAGGGGAGACTGGTGATTGGCCAGAAGAGGGAGCCCATCTTTTTGCATTGTTTATAAATAGGGGTTAGACTACAGAAAGGGCAGAGCAGCCATTAGAATTGGAGGACACTGCTCTCCAGACCTCGCGAGTCTGTAAACTTATGCTGTAAGCTGTGATAATGAATAAAGACTTCAAATCAAGGTACAGCGTAAGCGGTCTCTGTGTTTGACAGCAATGGCCGCACCAGCCGCCGACGCGACACGACATTATCTCCAATGTATCTTCCATGTAAAAAGCCTGTCTGATTAGAATGAATAATATCCGACAATACCTTTTTTATTCTATGCGCTATACATTTTGGTAGGGTTTTTGCATCACAACACTGAAGTGTAAGGGGCCTCCAATTTTGTAAATGGACTGGATCTTTATATTTTCCACTTGTATCCTGTTTCAGTAATAATGAGATCAGACCTTCTTCTTGAGTGTCAGATAATCTACCATTTACATAGGAGTGGTTAAAACATGCTAATAACGGTCCTCTTAGTATATCAAAAAAGGTTTTCCCGGACTTAAAGTCTTTAATTGCATCCAGAAGTTCCTCCTGCTAACCACTGCTATTCTTTGGTGGTGAAAATAGTGGCAGTATATTTTTTCAAAATGTTCAGATATATCAGTGTCCTGAAACCTGCCATATCTATTCATTAATGAATGTATCATTATTAGAAATGACTAATTATCAAAGTATTGCTTGTAGATAAAAAAAATGCATATTACAAATATTTGAGTACTGACCAGACCAGTTTAAAAAGCAGTATCAGTATATCAATAACAGGTTTCTAAACATTACTAAATCAATCCTGATGATGACATGATTAAGAAAAATAATGACTGAATCATGAATAATAATGAATGAGAAAGTTATAGAGGCTACAACAAAACATGCTAACCTCTCACCATTACCAATAACAGAGGGGTATGATCCTTGTGCCTCTGTAACTTTCTCATTCATCATCATTCATGATTCATTCATGATTATTCATAATCACGGTAGCATCCACATGAATGTAGAAGTGTTCAGAAACATATTCTATTCTTACTGACAATACAAGTGAAGTGACTCCAAAATGACAGGACATTATTCACCATTCAGTTTCTATTGGGAAAAACATAATCTATAACAAAACCAAGACAAACTGCAAATGTATTCAACAAGTTTGTAGAATCACAAGCTTGATGTAATCACTGCAGGTAAGGAATATGGAACCAAATACTAAACTTATGACTACTTTAATACAATATAAGTGAATATGTCCAAATTATTAAGACTTTTTCAAATGGGAGAACTAGATACGTAAAGTGCTTCATTTCATTTTTAAACAGTAACACAGATATGTATGAAAATACTCTGAAATAAAAGGTGACATTCTGTACTGTTGCCTAATATGAAACATTCTATCTCAAATCCAAAATGCTGGAGCATAGCACCAAATGTAAAACTGTAAGCTTCACTGTCTAAACACATATGGTGTGGACTATGTGTGCCTGGTAAACACATGTGGATCTGGGGAACAGTTATCACTTGTTGACCAACTACAGGAATACTGACCTCAGAGTCTCCAGTTTACAGTGGGGATTCCCCAGTCCAGCAGAGAGCAGCTTCACTCCTGAATCCTTCAGGTCGTTGTTACTCAGATCCAGCTCTCAGGTGTGAGGGGTTTGACTTCAGAGCTGAGACCAGAGAAGCACATCCTTCCTCTGTGACTAGACAGCGTGACAGCCTGCAAAAGTACAATCATATTAAAATCACACTGCTATTCTTTGGTGTGAAAATATATTATTTCAACAATTTCAGATACATCAGAGTCCTGAAACCTGCCATATCTATTCATATATGTATATATACACACTACTACCAGTCAAAAGTTTGAACACACCTACACATTCAAGGGTTTTTCTTTATTTTTACTATTTTTTACATTGTAGAATAATAGTGAAGACATCAAAACTATGAAATAACACATATGGAATCATGTAGTAACCAAAAAAGTGTTAAATTAATCCAAATATATTTTATATTTGAGATTCTTCAAACAGCCACCCTTTGCCTTGATGACAGCATTGCACACTCTTGGCATTCTCTCAACCAGCTTCATGAGGTAGTCACCTGGAATGCATTTCAATTAACAGGTGTGGCTTCTTAAAAGTTAATTTGTTGAATTTATTTCCTTCTTAATGTGTTTGAGCCAATCAGTTGTGTTGTGACAAGGTAGGGGGGAATACAGAAGATAGCCCTATTTGGTAAAAGACCAAGTCCATATTATGGCAAGAACAGCTCAAATAAGCAAAGAGAAATGACAGTCCATCATTACTTTAAGACATGACGGCCAGTCAATACGGAACATTTCAACAACTTTGAAAGTTTCTTCAAGTGCAGTCGCAAAAAACATCAAGCGCTATGATGAAACTGGCTCTCATGAGGACCGCCACAGGAATGGAAGACCCAAAGTTACCTCTGCTGCAGAGGATACGTTCATCAGAGTTACCAGCCTCAGAAATTGCAGCCCAAATAAATTCTTCACAGAGTTCAAGTCACATCTCAACATCAACTGTTCAGAGGTGACTGTGTGAATCAGCCTTTCATGGTTCAATTGCTGCAAAGAAACCACTACTAAAGGACACCAATAAGAAGAAGAGACCTGCTTGGGCCAAGAATCACGAGCAATGGACATTACACAGGTGGACATTTGTCCTTTGGCCTGGAGTCCAAATTTGAGATTTTTGGTTCCAACCGCCGTGTCTTTGTGAGAAGCGGTGTGGGTGAACGGATGATCTCGGCATGTGTAGTTCCCACCGTAAAGCATGGAGGAGGAGGTGCTATGGTGTGGGGGGTGCTTTGCTGGTGACACTGTCTGTGATTTATTTAGAATTCAAGGCACACTTAACCAGCATGGCTACCACAGCATTCTGCAGCGATACGCCATCCCATCTGGTTTGGGCTTAGTGGGACTATCATTTGTTTTTCAACAGGACAATGACCCAACACACTTCCAGACTGTGTAAGGAGAGGGATTGAGTGCTGCATCAGATGACCTGGCCTCCATAATCACCCGACCTCAACCCAATTGAGAAGGTTTGGGATGAGTCGGACGGCAGAGTGAAGGAAAAGCAGCCAACAAGTGCTCAGCATATGTGGGAACTGCATTCCAGGTGAAGCTGGTTGAGAGAATGCTAAGAGTGTGCAAAGCTGTCATCAAGACAAAGGGGTGGCTATTTGAAGAATTTCAAATATAAAATATATCTTCATTTGTTTAACACTTTTTTGGTTACTGCATTATTCCATATTTGTTATTCCATAGTTTTGATGTCGTCACTGTTATTCTACAATGGAAAAAAATTAAGACAAACCCTTGAATGAGTAGGTGTGTCCAAACTTTTGACTGGTACTGTATATACATGAATTAATGTATCATTATTAACAGTAGATAACATGTTTCTAAACACTACTAAATTAATCCTTGTGTGTGTGTGTGTGTCCAATGAGTGTGTTCATTGAGTGATACAGGAATACTGACCTCAGAGTCTCCAGTTTACAGTGGGGATTCCCCAGTCCAGCAGAGAGCAGCTTCACTCCTGAATCCTTCAGGTCATTGTTACTCAGATCCAGCTCTCTCAGGTGTGAGGGGTTTGACTTCAGAGCTGAGACCAGAGAAGCACATCCTTCCTCTGTGAATAGACAGCCTGACAGCCTGTAAAGAGTCAAATCATATTAAAACCACACTGCTATTCTTTGGTGTTGAGTAATTTTCTTTCTGTGAGTAGATAACATGTTTCTAAACACTACTGAATGAATCCTAATGATGCCATGATTGAGAAAGATCATGAATGAATCATGAATAATAATGAGTGAGAAAGTTACAGAGGCTACAACAAAACATGCTAACCTCTCACTATTAACATCAAATAAAAGTTGACATTCTATAATGAAACATTCAATCTGAAATCCAAATTGCTGGAGCATAGCACCAAATGTAAAACTGTAAGCTTCACTGTCCAAACACATATGGTGTGGACTATGTGTGCCTGGTAAACACACGTGGATCTGGTGAACAGTTATCACTTGTTGACCAACTACAGGAATACTGACCTCAGAGTCTCCAATTTACAGTGGGGATTCCCCAGTCCAGCAGAGAGCAGCTTCACTCCTGTATCCTTCATCACATTGTTACTCAGATCCAGCTCTCTCAGGTGTGAGGGGTTTGACTTCAGAGCTGAGACCAGAGAAGCACAGCCTTCCTCTGTGAGTCCACAGAATGACAGCCTGCAAAGAGATCATCATGATTTCACAAACACACTGTTAATTTAACACCAGTAGTGTAGAAGGACAATGGCAGATGCATTTGGTTTATTCTCTTAAACAACATATAGATTCATCTTCCGTCTCCTAGAATTGTATGGTCATATTGTTAGACTAATGTGAACATCAATGCATTGATTCAATATGTTTTTCAATAATACCGGTACATATATTTCTCTAAACTGAATATTTCTTCCTGATGATTAGTACTTAAATGTCATTTAATGTACTCACAGAGCAGCTCTGGAGGCTTTGACCACTGGCAGCAGCCTCAGGAGACCTTCCTCTGATCTGGAGTATTTATTTGGGTCAAACACATCCAGCTCCTTTTCTGAAGTCAGCAACACAAAGACCAGAGCTGACCACTGTGCAGGTGACAGTTCTTCTTCTGAGAGACTTCCTGACCTCAGGTAGCTTTGGATCTCCTCTACTAGAGAATTGTCATTCAGTTCATTCAGACAGTGGAACAGATTGATGCACCTCTCTGGAGAGGGATTCTCCCTGATCTTCTCCTTGATGTACTTGACTGTTTCTTCGTGGCTCTGTGAGCTGCTTCTTGTCTTTGTCAGTAGACCTCGTAAGTGCTTCTGATTGGACTCCAGTGAGAGGCCCAGAAGGAAGCGGAGGAAAAGGTCCAGGTTTCCTGTCTCACTTCGTAAGGCTTTATCCACAGCACTCTTGTAGACATTAACTTCAGTAACTTGCGGTTCGGCCATTAGATTATCATTGTTGTTGATGAATGAGAGGAACACATATACAGCAGCCAGAAACTCCTGAATGCTCAGATGCACGAAGCAGTACACCTTGTCCTGGTACAGCACACATTCCTCTTTAAAGAGCTGTGTGCACAATCCTGAGTACACTGAGGCTTCATTGACATCAATGCCAGCCTCTTTCAGGTCTTCTTCATAGAAAATCAGATTGCCGTTCACAAGCTGTTGGAAAGCCAGTTTTCCCAGTGACAGAATGATCTCTTCATTCCAGTGTGGACCTGTCTCTTCTTTCCCAAGATACTTTTCATTCTTCTGTTTGGTATGAAACTCCACAAGGTGTGAGTACATCTCAGTCAGAGTCTTGGGCATCTCTTCTCTCTGGTCTGTACTCAGCATGTGTTCAAGGACTGTTGCAGAAATCCAACAGAAGACTGGAATGTGGCACATGATGTGGAGGCTCCTTGATGTCTTTATGTGTGAGATGATTCTGCTGGCCAGGTCCTCATCACTGAATCTCTTTCTGAAGTACTCCTCCTTCTGTGGGTCATTGAACCCTCGTACCTCTGTCACCTGGTCAACACACCCTGAAGGGATCTTATTGGCTGCTGCAGGTCGGGTAGTTATCCAGAGGAGAGCAGAGGGAAGCAGATTTCCCTTGATGACATTTGTCAGCAGAACATCCACTGAGGTTGACTCTGTGACGTCACAGCATATCTTGTTCTTCTGGAAGTCTAGGGGCAGTCGGCACTCATCCAGACCATCAAAGATGAACAGAACTTTGTACTTGTCGTAGATGGAGATTCTTGATTCTTTGGTTTCCATTGAGAAGTGATTGAGAAGTTCAATGAAAGTGTGTTTTTCCCTTTTCATCAAATTCAGCTCCCGAAAAGGGAATGAAAATACAAATTGGACATCCTGATTTGCTTTTCCTTCAGCCCAGTCCAGAATGAACTTCTGCACAGAGACTGTTTTTCCAATGCCAGCGACTCCCTTTGTCAGCACAGTTCTGATACGTTTGTCTTGTCCAGTTAAGGGTTTGAAGATGTCGTTACATTTGATTGCAGTCTCTGGTCTTGCTTGTTTCCTGGATGTTGTCTCAATCTGTCTCAGCTCATGTTCATTATTGACCTCTCCTGTTCCACCCTCTGTTATGTAGAGCTCTGTGTAGATCTTATTGAGAAGTGTTGGGTTTCCTTGTTTAGCGATCCCCTCAAATACACATTGAAACTTCTTCTTTAGATTAGATTTGAGTTCACGTTGGCAAATCACAGCAAGCTCATCTAAATGAAGAAATAACACAGAGGATATTAATATTACATCTGTTTTAATGCCTACAGTATTCTAGGACTGTTATAAAATTTTAAATAAAATTATTATATTGTTTATTATACTTATTATTAATATAAGTATTATTAATGTTGTCTCTCTCTCTCTCTCTCTCTCTCTCTCTCTCTCTCTCTCTCTCTCTCTCTCTCTCTCTCTCTCTCTCTCTCTCTCTCTCTCTGTCTAAATTAATCAACACAACACATCCCTGCTGCTACTTGATGAGGTCACTAGGTGTTGTGTTAAGGCTGCTACAATATCACTGACTTACACAGCTACTTTAGCTGTACTTTAGCTACAGCTGTTAAATGTTCTAAAACAGCATTCAACATGAGGAAGACAGCTCTTACTTTTCTCCAGTGTGTCAGCAAGCTCCTTCTGGTTCATTTTCCTCAGGACGTGCAGTGTGATCTTCAGAGCCCCCTCTCTAGCACTGCTCTCCTGCTTCTCATCTTCAGCATCCACCACTTCCTTATCCTGCTTCTGACTCTCAAAGCCTTCTGGGAGTTCTGGACTAAGAATCCTCTTGAACATCTTCAGCTCGTTCTTCACAAATGTCATAATATTCTCTTCAAGCAACTGAAATAAATCAAGTAAATAAGTTAAGCAAGAGACTAAATGCTTTCTCATTAACATATTAATGAATGATTGACAGATCAACTTTACTTGAGGTAAACAAAAAACAAATGTACATAACAGGACCACATACACTGAATATGGAGGCCAGGTCTGTTTGATGACTCTGGGAAGACTGACCACTGAGAATCTCTGACTCTGATCTCTCCTGTTGGTTTCTGGGGACAAAACATGAGATTACATTTCCTCATCCAGGGAGTGCACACACACACACACACACACACACACACACACACACACACACACACACACACACACACACACACACACACACACACACACACACACACACACACACACACACACACAGGGAGGGGAATGTTGTGTTTGTTTAATATTGTTTCAGGACTATGAAAATGGAAAAGAGGATTAGCCTATGGATTATGAAAACAACAAAAATAAATGGTAAAATGGGAGAGGAGAAATTACTAGAGACAGTGTTGTTTAACTCACTGACCATGACCCATGAGTTCTTCTTACCTTTGTTCAGTAGAAAAGTCTCCCTCTCTGAACTCTATAGGTAGAGCCATAGACCGGTCACTCTTCATGGACACACAGCTGGGTACAGGGGAGGCTGGTCTCTCCTGCTTGATTGGACTTTAACACAACAGAGACAAACATTACGTCTCTCATCTACTCTGAGCTCAGATGGGGAAACATAACAAGAGTTTCATTCCAAAACGCTATATATACATTTTCAGAAATGTTTGTAAATTAGCATTTATTGTTTAAAGAAATTATTAAAGAGATTGTTTGTTTTTTCACTAGCTAATCACGGCATTCAATGACAGACATGTATTTACATTTACATTTTCTTATCCAGAGCGACTTACAAATTGGTGCATTCACCTTGTAGCCAGTGTTTTTTTTTGGGGGTGGGTTAAGGGGGGTAGAAGGATTACTTTATCCTATCCCAGCTATTCCTTAAAGAGGTGGGGTTTCAAATGTCTCCGGAAGGTGGTGAGTGACCTTGATGGTTTCATTTTAGAGAGACAAATAATCATGTTTTTTTGCTAAATGCTAAATATCTGCCTCACTCTCAGAGAAATAAGTAGTACTGCTAGGTTTTACACAGTAATAATATATCTGCCTCACTCTCAGAGAAATAAGTAGTACTGCTAGGTTTTACAAAGTAATAATATATCTGCCTCACTCTCAGAGAAATAAGTAGTACTGCTAGGTTTTACACAGTAATAATATATATCTGCCTCACTCTCAGAGAAATAAGTGTTACTGCTAGGTTTTACACAGTAATAATATATATCTGCCTCACTCTCAGAGAAATAAGTGTTACTGCTAGGTTTTACACAGTCAAATGTGACCGACCGACTCGAACTTATGTAGCAAAATGTGAAATTGTGTTTTTTACATTGGATAAAAGTTGAAACTCAGCTAGAAAAAGGTATATCATACACTATCAATCAATCAATCAATTTTATTTTATATAGCCCTTCTTACATCAGCTAATATCTCGAAGTGCTGTACAGAAACCCAGCCTAAAACCCCAAACAGCTAGTAATGCAGGTGTAGAAGCACGGTGGCTAGGAAAAACTCCCTAGAAAGGCAAAACCTAGGAAGAAACCTAGAGAGGAACCAGGCTATGAGGGGTGGCCAGTCCTCTTCTGGCTGTGCCGGGTGGAGATTATAACAGAACCATGCCGAGGATGTTCAAAAATGTTCATAAGTGACAAGCATGGTCAAATAATAATCAGGAATAAATCTCAGTTGGCTTTTCATAGCCGATCATTAGGAGTTTAAAACAGCAGGTCTGGGACAGGTAGGGGTTCCATAACCGCAGGCAGAACAGTTTAAACTGGAATAGCAGCAAGGCCAGGCGGACTGGGGACAGCAAGGAGTCACCACGGCCGGTAGTCCCGACGTATGGTCCTAGGGCTCAGAAATACAGTTGAGGAACAATGGGAAAGTAATTCTGCTTTGAAAGATGATAAACTTGTAACCTCAATTTTGAGAAAATGGCCTTTGAATGCTTTGGTTCACCTACTGGAGAGCTCTTCTTTATCTACAGAGGTGTTACTTTGGCAGATAATGTCACCCATCTAAATAAATAGTATATATATATAGTTAACTAAATGTGAAAATGTTTAATGTTTGATGGCTTTGCGCCAGACAACACCTCTTACACTGTGGCTCACCACAACATGTACTGAGGTTAATATTGAGCGCGCTCACCAAGTAGCCGTAACCTTGTTAATAATAAGTTACCTGAGGTAAACCTACAGGGTTAACGCTCACCAAGTAGCCGTAACCTTGTTAATAATACGTTACCTGAGGTAAACCTACAGGGTTAGCGCTCACCAAGTAGCAGTAACCTTGTTAATAATAAGTTACCTGAGGTAAACCTACAGGGTTAGCGCTCACCAAGTAGCTGTAACCTTGTTAATAATAAGTTACCTGAGGTAAACCTACAGGGTTAACGCAGGCAGGTCTCATTAATAACAATAGTGAAGCTGGCATTGTGACGCAGAACAATGGACTGGGAATAGAACGTTCTGAAGGCGAGTCGGTGTCACGGAGCTCAATAGAACTAATAGGAGCTGGTTGGGTGAAAAATGCCCAAACATAAGGCTTGTTTTTTCGCGATTACTTCATAACCAGGGACGTAAGGTAATATTATGAAACTGGGCTCCATTGCGGATGCAATTAACTAGTTTTTATCAGAAATAAACGTTGTAAAAAGGTCACTTGAGGCTCCCGAAAATAATATTCAAAAGTTCAGTCCTTGGACACAGAGGGGTTAAACACTAAAGTTACCATCCATCTCGTGAAGAGAGGGAGAACCGGACAAAGGCCAACATCCGTCAACGAGAGAGGGAGAAGCCCTGTAGTGTATTAGGATTATGTCTTTGTTAATGTTTTTAAGTGGTACTGAAAGGACGTTTATTTAGTGTCAGAGGGAATGTTTTAGTGTGACGCCACATACAAAATACAGGAAGTGTTTGTTGTAGACAGGGGATTGGACAGTAGAGGGAGCCACCCATATCTTGGGAAGATTATATATACTGGGTAAAAGCGAAGAAGAGGTTGGAACAGACAGATTATCTTTGGAAACTGTTCTCCAGCCCTGCAGGGTCTGTAAACTTATGCTGAAATCTTCTGATATGAATAAAACTTATGATCAAGGTTCAGTATGAGCGGACTCCTTTGTTTGACAGCAATAATTACCAGCATCGACGCGATACGACAAATGGGGGCTCGTCCGGGATCGGTCTGCATCGTCCTTGTGTTCCATTCATGAGCCACGAGGTGACTCCCGCTATAAAAAAAGGTGAGATTCCTCACAAATTTTGGGCGTTGGTTCGCTGGCTTGTGAGTGGGCATTGGAAGGGTGTACCCTGTAAAATTGTGTGCTGATGTGTTTTTGTTGCTGTCAACAAAGGGTTTGTAATAATTATTCAAAATTTGGGTTACATTGGTGAACGGCGCAAAAGGAGAAGAAATAGGCTTCAATAGGAAGTCTAGAGCAATCGATGGTAGTAAAAGGCAGATATAAAAAGGCAGATATACAAGGCAGATATTAAAGGCAGATATACGTATACAATTAGGGCATTGCAATCTTGTAAAGACCCCAGGGGGGCCATCCAGGATGGGCCGAAAATCCTTTTGCGCGTTAGATGTGTATTAGGTGTGTTCTGGGAACTCGAGTTGGTGGAATTTATTTGATTGTGGTTACTGCTCATCTTTTATCCGACGGGATATCTGCTTGGGGAACCTCTCTGTAGATATCCATTGAAATCACGGCATCATAAACGGTAGAGAATAAGACAAAGAAAAGGGCAATGCAGGTTACATTGTTACGTGTTACAAGCCACATGTTAGATACATGCTAATGCTAATGCTAAATGCTAATATGCTCCATGCTACATGCTAACGTGTGACCTTAGAGGGCCATTGCGATGGAATAAAGCCTATTAATTTATGTTTGTGTGTGTGTAGAATTCAGGTTCTATGCGTTGTGAGCTCTGTTAAATGTTGTTTGACTATGAGGAGGAAACGGAGTTACAACAGGACTGTTAACTGTGTGTTTGGGTTGGGGGAGAGAACTGATAATTTCCCTTCCATGGTGAAATCGTATTGTTGAATGTATTGCGCATGCGTTTAATTTTACGGCACTACACTACAACACGTTGGATTTTACTAAACTACAACACGGGGATTTTGGGTAAATTGGTCATACTTCTGTTAGGAGGGGTGCTGCGGGAGAGACGGACACAGACGAACGTAGAGATTTGAAAATAATGGAATGTTCTGGTTGTTACGTCGGCTGTTGTTTAAAAATGAAACTATTTGTTGAGATCTATTGAATTTATAAATTAGATATATGTTGACGGATTAAAATAAATAAAATAAAATGACGGATTAAAATAAATAAAAATGTTATTGAGCTATTTATTCCTGAGTTAATTCTTAGAGCGAATGTGACTGGAGGAATATTGAATGGTTGAAGTGACTCAGTGATTGCATAAACTACTAAAATCTTGTCTGTTTCTATGCTCTTTTGTCATATGAGAGGAAATAGGAACGATAGGACGAGAGGAGAGAGAGGAGAAAGAGAGGAGGTGCTGACGTATACATCACGTGACAAGGTGTGACGCGGCAGAGGATCGAGTCAGATATCAGGCTGGTTCTGTTTACGAAATCTTCCCCTACAGGATATTTGATGTTATGACAATTTCGCAGAGACTTGGCAACAGACTGATCAATTTGAATAAAATTTGCATTTTGGAGTTTCTGTGCATCACTTGGGTTGATTAGGGGTTGTGTTGGGAATCGAGGACTGACAATATTCTGTAAAATTAAGATAACTGGGTGCTTATAAAGCAAGGGGGTTTATGGGTATTGTAGTCTGAAGTTGACTACTTGCATTTACTTTCCGGATGGGTTGTGGTAAGATAGCCACTAATTGATAAATTGGTAAAATGGGATATGGAAATAAAAAATTGTTTTAAATATTCATAATTTTTAATTGATGTTTTAATTGATTTTTTATTTTAATTAGAAATATTTTTTTCAATATAATTTGTTGAATTTTTTTATTTATTTTTTATTCATATTTTTATTGATAAAAATAAATTGATTGATTGATTTTTTTTTTGGGTTGTTTAGTTTATATTAATATTTAAAGGGGGAAGCCATAGGCTATATAGTCTAAAATAAAATAATTCACAATAAAGGAATATAAAAGAGTAGTTACAATGGGGAGAAAGGACAGCAAGGCTATGAAAGTCATTACACCGGTTGATATAGTTGAAAATAGTAATCCTTTAGTTAAGGGTATTGCGAGGTTATCCGGCAAATGGAACAAACGTTGGCTGACATTGAACAACCATGGCCAATGGAAGGGACTCTTAACCCTGACGTCATCAACATCATGAAAGTGCTTCTGTCAATTTACAAGGCAGATCAAAAGAAGGGGAAAAAAAGGGAACAGCGTAAAGAAAAAGAGACAAAGGGAGCTGGGTGTTCTTAAGCTGTTTGAAGATGAAGGACAAAAACTGATGAAAGATACCAACGATAAGAGAAACAAAGGTATAGAGAAAATGCTAAAGGAAGAGAAGGCGACAGAAAAACTAAGGGCAGAAGTCAGTATACCTTTCTCACATACTGGATTCAGCGAAAAGACCCCCACCTTATGAGAAGGAAGTAGAGCTTAGGGATGTTTATCCTCAGCTTCCAGTGATCATCCAGGAGGGTGATTATTGCATCAGAGATGAAGATGAACGAATAATAGAGAGAGGACAAGCAGAAACGACCATAAAAATGCATCCAAACTCCAAAGGTAAAAAGAAAACGAGATTTCTGGAAACTAAGGGTGGAATGAGGTTAAGTAGGATGGAACTGGATGAGGACGATGATGATCAGAGTGATTCAGAGGAGATCATGGGTGGATATGATCCTGTGATCAAACGGAGGTTGGCCAGAACGGAGAGAAGGGGTGAGGAAGGTTTGAAGAAGAAGGATACAAGATATTCTAGTTCTGATGAAAGCAAAGATGAAGACAGCGATAAAGAGGAGACTAAAGGTGCTGTGTATTCAAGAGGAGTTTATCCTACAAGGACTGGCACAGAAGAAATAGAAAGAGATATAGACCGATGCTTATCAGGCCTGGATAAAGCGAGGACTTTCGAAGAGGTAAGAGAACTAGAGGAACAACTCAAGACGCTGAAGATACAGAGGGAGAAACTGCGGAGAAAAGAATCCAAAGAAGTTGAGGGAAGATATGCATTGAGGCCAAGGAAAGAGGCCACGAGTAAAAATTATGCCAGTTGTCATTCGAGGTCAAAACTTACAATATAAGCCTTTGCAAAATACCGATATGTCAAATATACTTGAGAAGCTGCCTATTCTTCAAGATGGGGCCTATCCTTGGATTTGAAATTGGAAGAAATTACGGTGGGAACACAGTCAGCCATAGGAGACGTTAAGAGACTTTTGGCTAATCTCATTGGGATTCCAGATATGGAAGATGTCTTTCAGAGAGCTGGACTCAATAGGTATGTAGGGACTGCAGTGAACGATCCTGAATTGTTGGCTGCAAGTAGGAATCGTCTGTGGAGAGCATTGAAAGATAAATGTCCAACAAATGTGCATCCTGATAATATTCTGATTGACCCACTAGGACAACAAGAAAATCAGAGAGCCTATGTGTCAAGAGTTCATCAAGTGTGGAGAAATATTACTGGAAATGATCCAGATGTGAGTCAAATTGAGCAGTCAATTTTGAGAGCTAAACTGCAAATGGGACTGCCCTCACCAGTAAGGAACAAACTGGCAGAGGTGGTTGGACTTGGAAGCATGACAAAGGCGTCTATACCGATCATATAGCCCATCAAGTGGATCTGTACAGGAAAAAGGAACACAACCAGAAAGAACAGGACGAAGAAACTCTCAGAAAACTCAATCAAATACAACTGGTGGAGAATAAGAAGGAGAAGAAACAAGCTTTGGTTATGCAGAATCAGTGTGCACCAAATCAACAATCACTGCCACAGCTTCAACAGGACCAGTTCCAACCGCAATTGTACCAGCCACCAATGGGGGTACCAGTTGTTTCATATCCACAGCCAGTTTCTGGACAGACACAGAATTGGAGAGGAAGAGGACGAGAAGGCTTAGAAGGAGGAGGAAGATTTCAGCCACACTTCCAGCAACTTTCAGAAGAGTGTTATAATTGTGGACAGGTTGGTTACTTTACCTGTGAGTGCAATGCGCCAGGAGGAAACAACAGAGGACATTTCTGAGGAAGATAAAGGAGCAAGTGAAGATCACCTGTTCTCTAGGTGAACCCTTAAAGGAGCAAGGATTCTAGAGTGCCTAGAAGATATGAAGGGGGTGTCAGCTGATAGAACCGATTTAGGAGAAGAAGGAAAATATCTAACAATTGAAGTGCAAACAAAGGACTATGAGAAATGATGGTGAATAGAGGAAAAGCTTTTATCTGTGTTGAGCCTAAAGAGGTTAAACATCTCATTATGTAAAATTAACTAATTAGGATAGGGATTTGAGGTAGTAAAACAGTTGATTACTCTTAAGGAACCAATTGAGCTCTTCTATAAAAATCAAAGAGAAATTAAAATAGACATACTAATTTTAGAACATATACCTATTGCATTGTTGGGAAGAGATGCATTGTGTAAATTGAACTGTACAATAAGATGTACACTAGACGGCTGTCTGGTAGAAGATTTTAAAAGAATAGGGTTTTGGGGAATCATATTTGCTTGAAAAGATAATATCATAGGAAGGATGATAATCTATTAGACTGCCTATTAGAAAATCTGTCTGAAAAATAAAGTTAAAAGGGGTGACTGTTATTCTTGGTTACATTCATACACCAAGGGATTTCAAACTAGGCTAAAAGATGTTTAGTCGTTTGCCAAGTCTGTGTGTAAAGAAGTCAGAAGCAGGTGGGGACTTCCCAATCACATATTCTAAAAATTGGTGGTAAGAGGATTTTGTGAATAAATCAGTGGAAAAGTTTTTAAAGGTTAGGAGAAAAGATTAGATTAAAGAAAGTTAGGAGAACTAGGGTTGAAGGAGCTCTAGGGTAGTAAGCTAAGTTTCAAAGTTAGTAGTAAGAGAGAGAACAGTGGTGAAGGACATTTTAGAGTTTAGTGGGAAGATAGATATGGTAGGAGTTTAGATCTGTTAGGAGCAGATGCATTGAGAAAGTATGCATTGCTGAATGATAAGAGAAGATTGAGGGTGATTGAGTATCTATATTTACAGTTCCCAGCAGGAAGATCAAGGTAATTGTAGGTGTATTGTTTTATAATCAAAAGTTTGAAATTGAGGGATTACAGTTAGGACTGAGAGTTGATGTAGTGACACTAGTGGTGATAGATGGAAGTACAAGTAAAGAGTTCAAAGCTTTGGGGAAACTAGATGAAACAACGACAATGACATCAACACTTCAGTCTATTATAACAACAGTAGTAAGAACAGCAAGACTTTGATGGTGGAAGATCAGATTTTGCCTGGCAATGTGACTATTGGGAATTTTAGAGATATTTGGAGGGTTTGTGGTGATAAAGCGTATATATTCTTACCCTATGGATGGACAGGATGTTGTTACATGTCAACGTTGAAGCTTCCATATGAGGTTTCTACCATTAAAAGAGGGGTAGCACCGGACACAGATAAATCTGAATCTAGGTTTGGAAGTAGGGTGAAAAGGGACATGGCGACATTTCATAGACTTGAAGCCTATCATTGGAGGATAAGTCTAAGAGAGAAGGGGGGACTTTTTCCATGGTATGGTGTAACATTTTTGACAGATCATATTGATAATATTACCTATACTTTGATTCCAGATAGTTATAGATGCCTTGAAGAATATAAGGGATGCGTTTGGTAGATCTGAAGGAGCTGGATGGTCAGCGAAGACTTGGTTGCAACATCAGTTAGGTCCAGTGGGAGCAGTGATGGTTTACGATTTAATAGCAGTTTTTATAGCACTGTATGTGATGTTTTTCTTTTGTAATTTGTTACTGACCTTTGAGAAAGCTATGATATTGAGATAGGTTGGAGTTGTGATGCCTGGAGACAACGCTCAGATGCCGTTGTTGACTGTTCCTGATCTGGATGAAGATGGACAAGTGGGACTGGATGGAGTATTTGATCATTTAAAAAAATATATATATATATATATTAGTGTGATTCAGTATGATGTTATGAATCAAAGGGGGGAAATAGGATAATGTGATTCATACATCATTTATATATAATTTGTATATTCTTAGTTGATATTGATGTTTTAATTTGAAAGAGTTGTTTTGCAAAAGATACTGTTTGGTCTTTTCTTTTCTTCCAGAAGCATATGGGGGAATATGTAGAGATTGAAATACGCAAACAAGGACAATATGAAAGGACAAGGACTGGAGGAGATGGAACAAGGAAGGGGTGGAAAGGTTCCGATTCCATCATCAACGATGCATTGGAAGTCGAGACTACGGAGGAGATGAAGTGTAGTGGACTACATTCCAGTGTCTGCAATGAAATATAGACATATTTGCATGTGTAATACATAATGTGTGTCATATTCTTAGGTATTAATTTTTGTAGAATGATATTTGATGATTATTGGATACATGTGGGGATCTTAGATGTTTTTGTTTATTTCGTGAATGCTTAGGGACAGGGAGTCTAGGCAGGGATAGAGATCCACTGTAGGGTCCGATGGGTTGACCAGCCTTAGAGTGGACATTTTGGATAGTATTTTGTTTGCTGGGGATTACATGTGTATTTAATTGCATCATAGTTTCAAATGCATTGATAAAGATTTATGAATTCATCGGGAGTACCTAGGTGGTTGCCTGGGCCAGAGGGACCGTGAGAGAATTTTACTGTCTTGATTGATGGATGGATATTTGGAACGAAGGCTGCCAGACAGGTTTTTTGCTCTCACACTCCATAAAGATTTGTTCATATTTCATAGTAATGTATTCACACTTCATAAACATTTATTCATATTTCATAGAAAGGTATTTACACTCTAGAGGGAAATGTTTTTGGTTTAATGTTAAAGATACTCAATAAGATAAATTGTTACTTGTCATAATCCTATTCTGTTTGGTTTTGAGACTTTTAGTTCATCTCAAAGGGGGAATGTAGTGTATTAGGATTATGTCTTTGTTAATGTTTTTAAGTGGAACTGAAAGGATGTTTATTTAGTGTCAGAGGGAATGTTTTAGTGTGACGCCACATACAAAATACAGGAAGTGTGTGTTGTAGACAGGGGATTGGACAGTAGAGGGAGCCACCCATATCTTGGGAAGATTATATATACAGGGTAAAAGCGAAGAAGAGGTTGGAACAGACATATTATCTTTGGAAACTGTTCTCCAGCCCTGCAGGGTCTGTAAACTTATGCTGAAATCTTGTGATATGAATAAAACTTATGATCAAGGTTCAGTATGAGCGGACTCCCTTTGTTTGCCAGCAATAATTACCAGCATCGACGCGATACGACAGTCCTCCACGGGATTTAACAGGTGGAAGAAACAACCAGGGAGCTCCATCGGTCCTCAAGAAATGCAGCCAGCCGGTGCTGATGTAGTGGTAGCTAGGATCACTAGGATGCTGCTGGTAGAGTAGCTAGCTTAGCTTGCTGTACCGACTAGCTTGGCTAACTAGCAGGTCGCTCGTCTGTCCCTCGAGGATGATGACGAATCCGGTGAACCACAAGATGAAACAAGGATAGTGAGTGAAAAGGATCTGGCTACACTCATACTGTCCCTGACCAAAAAGCAAATTGAACAATAAACTTCGGCGTCTCAACACTGTAACGAACTCCGTTGTTGTTCCCCCACATCACCTCAGTCCACTTTGCGCGTAACTGGACAATATGCTTGGCGCCAAAACCGTACGTGGACGCGGACAGTTCTGTACGGGGACGCGGGCAGTTCCAGAACGCGGACATGAGCAGAGCAACACAATAAACTAAACCAAGTCTTTACAGTGGCTTACATTAGTAATATTATTTTATTTATTTTTATATGTAAAACAAACATTTTAAGTTTTTTTATAACAATATTTTGAGATCTGGGCCCATATCCACAAAGTATCTCAGAGTAGAAAATTGGTCGTATAAGTGCTGAGAATTAAGACATTTTACTCTCATGGGTATAAATGAATGCATAGCATTTTGTCTTCGGGTTTGGCAGATTAACTCATGCTTATTTCTGAAGATAAACTCAGGTTTTAGCCCAGCGGCTAATGAGTTGGAGCTGTGGCAGGAGTTGGACCTATGGCAGAAAGGTGGCTGGTTCGAATCACGGGCCGGGCGCTGGAAAAAAATGGGCGGGCTTGATCAGACCACTGGAGGGCTGCTGGGTTCACATCCTCAAAACATTCACCTTTCGTTGATCAGAACTCTAGAGGTTCTTCTTCACTGAACCCCAAAATATATCTAACTTTATTATTTAATTACCTATATCATGTTATTTCAAGTTATCACTTTGGAGAGCAACATCACGTTGTTAAAAATGTAATCATAAATTGGCCATGGCTATAAATTGGGCAATTGAAGGCATCTAGGGCGAAATATGTGTTCGATGAAAATGAACATTGTATGCAACGTTGTAGGCAACATTATTGACAAGGGACCCTGATGCCTACGATGCCAAAGCTATTTAGAGTTGTTAAACGGGTGTGAAGAGTGTGTTGGTATAATGGTAATATTGTCAAAATTCTGCTTGTAACAACCATCAGAATTGTTAAAAAAAAAAATGCATTCCATTATATTAGGCAATAATGAAGAGTAGGCAAAGTGTTCGTGTCGTATTAAATTCTATCAAATGTCTTCCATTGTAACGAGTCCAGTCAGGGTGCTGCAGAACCCCTGCAGTACCTCCACTGACCCCAGATTGAGAACTCCTGATTTAGCAGATACTCAAATCCAGAGTGATTTACAGTTAGTGCATTCATCTTAAGATAGCTATTTATTTTGTAAATAAAATTAATACATTCTTCATAAAATTGTCATCTCACCTCTTAGCTTTGGTGTCATGTCCCCCAGAGAGACTCATTTTAGAGGCAGGGACCCCCTCCTCTCTCTCCCCAGAGAGACTCATTTTAGAGGCAGGGCCCCCCTCCTCTCTCTCCCCAGAGAGACTCATTTTAGACCACTGACCCCTAAACAGAGATGCAGCATGTTGGTTGTGGTGAACACAGTGACAACTCATTCTAGAATGTCAATTGTTCTCTTTTACTCATGATCTCTTAGAAATAAAACATTTACTAACAGACACATCCAAACAGTCGGGTGATTTAATTTAATCACATGAACATTGTTACATTCCTCAACAATAAATAAAACATTGTCTCTCAAACAGAAGAAGGAACTAACAAAGAGTCATTAACAACAACCAAAACGAAACAGGTGGTTTTAGGAGGGGTTCTGAAAGACACTCATGAGGGTGTCCACTAGTGGTGGGAATCAGAGGCTTTCTGAACGCTTTGGGGCTTTCACCAAATTGTGCCGAAAATGCCCTTGATAGATTTGAGTGCTAATAAACAACATTTAGTTAGAATGTGGGGTTCGCTTTTGCCTCCAGGTTCACTATGTTTTGAAAAACGATGCATATGTGACTTTCAACGTGGCACCGTCATAGGATGCCACCTTTCCAACAAGTCAGTTCGTCAAATTCCTGCCCTGCTAGAGCTGCATGTTTGTTGATTTATGTAATGGCAGATATTTTAATGCTTTATGTAATGTATTTTATCTATTGAAATATAATGTTGATATAGTTTAAAATTTAGTTTCATGGTCATTTATTATGTTTTCCAGAATCTCCATCCAAACTCTGAGATCAGTCTCTCCAGTACCAAGTCATCTGTCCATGAAGAGTGACATCTCTATGGATCATCCTATACATTTTAGTGATAAATCAGGGACCTTTGACCCCAGGTAAGTTACTGGTCAGAATTGATGATATTACTATTGAAGAGGAGAATCTTCTAGATCTGAAACCAGATGTATTTTGTGTATCTGAGCATATCATTTGTTGTTTATGTTACATATTTTAATACACTGAGTGTACAACATTTTCCATAACATTTCCAACGGAGACCATCAGGTTGGTAAGTCATCATACTGTAGCTCAAACCTACTGTGATGACGACCTAACTTTATAATAGTTCGTAGCCTACCTAGCAGAATCTGCCCGTCTTTCTTTCAAAATCAACACATTTATCCGTCTTCTAATGCAGTGGTGTAAAGCACTTAAGTAAAAATACTTAAGTTGGTCACCATAGCAACACCCACCCGTAGTATGCGCTCCAGCAGGTATATCTCACTGGTCATCCCCAAAGCCAACACCTCCTTTGGCCGCCATTCCTTCCAGTTCTCCAGTAAGCTGGAGACTCTTATCTCCCTCACTAACTTTAAGCATCAGTTGTCAGAGCAGCTTACCGATCACTGCACCTATACACAGCCCATCTGAAATTAGCCCACCCAACTACCTCATCCCCATATTGTTATTTATTTTGCTCATTTGCACCCCAGTATCTCTATTTGCACATCATCTTCTGCACATCTATCACTCCAGTGTTAATACTAAATTGTAATTATTTTGCACTATGGCCTATTTATTGCCTTACCTCCATAACTTACTACATTTGCACACACTGTATATAGATTTTCTATTGTGTTATTGACTGTACGTTTTTGTTTATCCCATGTGTAACTCTGTGTTGTTGTTTTTATCACACTGCTTTGCTTTATCTTGGCCAGGTCGCAGTTGTAAATGAGAACTTGTTCTCAACTGGCTTAACTGGTTAAATAAAGGTGAAATAAAATAAATTACTTTTTTTGCAGGGGTACCAGGTAGTTGAGGTAATTGAGGTAATATGTACATGTAGGTAGGGGTGAAAGTAACTAGGCAATCAGGATAGAGATTACATCTCCTCATCCAGGGAGTGCACACACACACACACACACACACACACACTCACACACACTCACACACAGGGAGGGAATGTTGTGTTAGTTTAATATTGTTTTAGGACTATAAAAATGGAAAAAAGGATTAGCCTATGGATTATGAAAACAACAAAAATAAATGGGAAAATGGGAGAGGAGAAATGACTAGAGACAGTGTTGTTTAACTCACTGACCATGACCCATGAGTTCTTCTTACCTTTGTTCAGTAGAAAAGTCTCCCTCTTTAAAGTTTCGAGGGTGTTCCATAGACCAGTCACTCTTCATAGACACACAGCTGGGTACAGGGGAGGCTGGTCTCTCCTGCTTGATTGGACTTCAACACAACAGAGACAAACATTACATCTCTCATCTACTCTGAGCTCAGTTGGGGAAACATGAGAAGAGTTTCATTCCAAAATGCTATATATCCTTTTTTCAGAAATGTTCGTAAATTAGATTTTATTGTTTAAAGAAATTATTAAACCACTACAAGGCTTTATAAAGGCTTCTAAAGTGGGTAATTTCCACTTAAAGTTTCGGACTTGATTTTCCCTAATGAAAAATGGATCAGCCCTTACAAAAAAATGCCCCTTAATTATAATCCACATAAAAATTCACATTTGCTGTTGCTGCAGGATTATTTTCCTGCTGTGAGAAACTGGGTCAAATTAAGATATGGCATCTGTAAGAGCATTCATCTTAAAATAGCTAGGTGCGACAACCACATATCACAGTCAAATATACAGGATACGAACATTACATTCCAGCTAAACAATGGATATATAGTGTTTGGAAAAAAATCTCATTTTCATACACATCTAAAATCTAGAACAGTTATATTGAAGGTACCCATTAGTAATCATTTCTGATGAAAAAACACAAATGTATTTTTTTGTTGTTGCATATAGCATTTTGGAATATAAATTCTTAAACAATATTGTCAGCTCACCTCTTAGTTTTGGTGTCATGTCCCTCAGAGAGACTCATTTTAGAGGCAGGGCCCCCCTCCTCTCTCTCCCCAGAGAGACTCATTTTAGAGGCAGGGCCCCCCTCCTCTCTCTCCCCAGAGAGACTCATTTTAGAGCACTGACCCCTAAACAGAGATGCAGCATGTTGGTTGTGGTGAACACAGTGACAACTCATTCTAGAATGTCCATTGTTCTCTTTTATTCATTATCTCTCAGAAATAAAACATTTACTAACAGACACATCCAAACAGTCAGGTTATTTAATGCAATTGCTTTTTCTAGCCCAATGACTCCTCAAAACCCACCCACAACCCCTGAAAACTAGGCCAAAACATATCCTCTGATAGGCCTACATCTTATTTCAGACAGCCTCCTGTAGCAAGATGTAGGCAAGATGTAAGCTGAATGATTTAGCAGCTTGCTTAGTTCAAATTGACAGATTAATTTATTTAACATGAACAGCAAGGCGATATTGAGGTAGGAAGTGCTTCTGTTGCCCAGTAGCCTGCTGGAATAGGCTACTGAGGATGGGGTCGAAATTTCAATCTGTATTAAATATTAATAACATGGATATGAACTGAATAGGTCCATGCTTGTCAACAACAGCCAGGTTATTATTATACCTGTAGCCTAATCTGGCTGACTGTTACCTTCAATCTAATGCATTCTAACATCTGATCAGCAATTGAGATAGAACTGTGACCATGGTGACACTTGATAACTTCCAATTGAATGAACTAAACACGGCCATTAATAATTACATAATAACACAAGGCTACAACAACAATAAACTGAAGTTAAAGGCTATTTATTACATCTGTTTGCCAGCTCCAGGTTGGCTACACAAGTGGCACAAAATAATTTGCAATGACTCCAGTCATTTCAACATATTTATAGTATAAAATGGCAGACTACAGTAGCCTAGACAGGCATAACAATTAATAGGCTACTTGATGGCCAACAGATCTATCATTCTCCACATTTAATGTCAGTTTCATTGTGGAGTTTTTCTCATAACAGAAGCACATGATGGAGTTCCATAACTTCCATTTTCAAAATTAACACTCACGAAACCCAAGAACTGAGCATGTGTAAAAACCTTGGCATGATATGGTTTTCCATAAGCAAAGTCGACATTAGAATGCAGTTTAAACCACCTCCGGCAGAATGTATCTAACGTGCTCTAGAGAGCCTAAAGTAGTTTTCCTGTGCTTTGTCACCTTAGTACTTGATGTGCATCAGTTCTACAGCGTTAATATGTTTCATGGAATAAGGGTTGTAAAATAGGTGTCTCCATAATGACAATGATAATAGCCTACCTGATAACACTAAGGCCTACTGTCATCAGTTAGAACGGTTTAATAAGGTTGATAAGGTTGAAAATACTGTTTGTATAATAGTGTCAAAGATAACACCTTACAGTCTCATTCACATTATCTCAATAGATACTGAAATGAATAACATTTATCCACCCTTGTTCCCGAGACAAAATTAACATTTGTTGTATCATTTAAATGCAAGAAATCCATAATTCTGCAGGAGTTAATATTATATTAGGTTACAGGCCTACAGTCAGTGTCCAGATATCAGTTACTATTCCATTTAACCCATATGAAAATGCAACAAATTCCCTTTCAGGATCCATATTTTGGTATTTTTAAGGTAAATGATGAAGACAGCTGTCTATCGAAACATTGGTTATCAGGTTATTACATTATTTCATCTGAGCTCATAGAGTGAGACTCTCCTTTTCTTTTACAAGTGTTCTACTCTGTTACCCAGCACCTCTCCTAAACAGGTGTTCTCCTCTGTTACCCAGCACCTCTCCTAAACAGGTGTTCTACTCTGTTAGCCAGCACCTCTCCTAAACAGGTGTTCTACTCTGTTAGCCAGCACCTCTCCTAAACAGGTGTTCTCCTCTGTTACCCAGCACCTCTCCTAAACAGGTGTTCTACTCTGTTACCCAGCACCTCTCCTAAACAGGTGTTCTCCTCTGTTACCCAGCACCTCTCCTAAACAGGTGTTCTACTCTGTTACCCAGCACCTCTCCTAAACAGGTGTTCTCCTCTGTTACCCAGCACCTCTCCTAAACAGGTGTTCTACTCTGCTAGCCAGCACCTCTCCTAAACAGGTGTTCTCCTCTGTTACCCAGCACCTCTCCTAAACAGGTGTTCTCCTCTGTTAGCCAGCACCTCTCCTAAACAGGTGTTCTACTCTGTTAGCCAGCACCTCTCCTAAACAGGTGTTCTACTCTGCTACCCAGCACCTCTCATAAACAGGTGTGCGTTTCTTTTCGCCTCCAGTTTAAGGTAAAGGACACCTGACTTTATATTTAAAGCCTTTTGGAATCCACATTTTACACTAAATAAGAAGTGATATTTCCTGGGGCCAGAAAAGGCTCTGCATGGTAGGAATGGCCCAGCAGCACTCCAACACTAGTTTGGTGAATTCCAAATGTTCCCTTTATTCTAGATTATTAACCTGAAATACTCACTTTACTTTCAAACTGCGTTGTAGTTTAGAGATTAAACTATGAGCTGCTCTGTCATCTCAAAATGGCCCCTGTACAAATACTTTGTTATTTTCAGTTTCAACTGCAGTCATGGCCTCACCCCTTTATATACCAATAGTAACCAGAGGGTGGCGCTAACAGTCAGTTGCATGTGATTGCAGTAACTCCTGACAATGTGCCAAATCATGATTCCATTTTTTTTCTAGTGCTTCTTCAAGACATCTCTTACATTATTTTAGCTAAACTTATAATGTACTCGAAACCAGGTTTAGTTGTGTTTTTTTCACTCCAAAATATGATTTACTATAGGCCTATAATAATTGTTAACAGTCCTCAAATAAACTGTCTTAAAATATTTGATGATTAGTTGAATCAGGTGTGTAGGTCCGGACAAGAACAAAAGGATTGAGAAACCCTGAGATAAACATCAAACCACATCATTCTCCTGCACCATATTTACCAGACGTTTTGCTGATAACACATAGACCTACTGATTAGTTTCCATTTTGAAAACTGCTGTCTGTCAGCAACTAAGCTCAAGTAGCAGTTCTACTAACTAGTACTATCTCATTCCAGGTATTCATTCTCTTACTCTGTCCATTAGAATAGATTATTGTTCAGATTATTGTTCAGAAATACTTACTTTATTTTTCAGTTCTCTCCATATAGTGTTTTCTGCGCGGTCGTCTCAAAATGGATCCTGTACAAAATAAACATTTACTTTCTGTTTCAGCTCAACCGTCTCCCCATCCTGATAATCAAGTGTTTTATTGGTATCTTCCACTAGATGGCAGTAAACACCTGCTGTAACTAGACTACGACTATGTGTTCGGTTTCATACATGCAGTTTCCCAGAGGAGGAGTGCTGATCTAGGATCAGGTCCCCCTGTCCATTTAATCTGTTTCATTATGATCTAAAAGGAAAAACTGATCCCAGATCATTACTCCTACTCTTTATGAATACTGTCGCAGGTGACTTTGAAGATGAGGCTCATGATTTATAAATTATATATATATTTTTTTATCTTTACAGAAATGGTCTTTATTTAAACCAAGGAAGTTTGAGTTAGTAGCGATGATTTTGCATCTGTCAGCTGCTGTAAACCTATGTGATTGGATGTTATAGACCCCCATCTGAACAGTTTCTTTCCCCATGCTGTGGCACTCACCAACTGGCCATCTGGCCCATAGAGACTAAAGGACTATACACTCTATGCTGCACACCACATCAAGCCATCTCTGAACTGTACACTACCATCTGGTCCATAGAGACTAAAGGACTATACACTCTATACTGCTCACCACATCAAGCCATCTCTGAACTGTACACTACCATCTGGCCCCTAGAGACTAAAGGACTATACACTCTATACTGCTCACCACATCAAGCCATCTCTGAACTGTACACTACCATCTGGCCCATAGAGACTAAAGGACTATGCACTCTATGCTGCACACCACATCAAGCCATCTCTGAACTGTACACTACCATCTGGTCCATAGAGACTAAAGGACTATACACTCTATGCTGCTCACCACATCAAGCCATCTCTGAACTGTACACTACCATCTGGCCCATAGAGACTAAAGGACTATACACTCTATGCTGCACACCACATCAAGCCATCTCTGAACTGTACACTACCATCTGGCCCATAGAGACTAAAGGACTATACACTCTATGCTGCACACCACATCAAGCCATCTCTGAACTGTACACTACCATCTGGTCCATAGAGACTAAAGGACTATACACTCTATGCTGCACACCACATCAAGCCATCTCTGAACTGTACACTACCATCTGGTCCATAGAGACTAAAGGACTATACACTCTATGCTGCTCACCACATCAAGCCATCTCTGAACTGTACACTACCATCTGGTCCATAGAGACTAAAGGACTATACACTCTATGCTGCTCACCACATCAAGCCATCTCTGAACTGTACACTACCATCTGGTCCATAGTGTGACGACCCTCCCACTCTGTCTGCCGTATTCTCTCTTTGCTCTTGTTTCCTTATTAGGATGCCGGTGGGCGGAGTTGGGGGGGTCGTCAGTTACATGGGAAACACCTGGGCCGGGTGTGTCCCAGGATAAATGGACCTCTTCCACATTCATTGGGGAGACTCTCTCCAGGCAGATACTTTGATTTTGGTTGGGATATTTTTGTGGCCTTTTTTGGGTTGTTTGCTTTGGCACTTATCAACACTTTTCTATATTACATTTATGCAAGCAAACACTCACTTACATTACTGATTACACACCCCATTGTTATTTCAGTTAGTTACTTTAATTAATAAATATATACTTTGAGTACTCCTTGTCTCCACGTGTCTCCCTTTTGTTACGAACTTGAGCCGGTTCGTGACAAGTGGGGGCTCGTCCGGGATCTTGAACTGGTGGTGTTTGGGAGAACGTGGAGTTAATGTCCAATTCTGTAGGGTTTTTCTTTGTAAATTTTGTTAGTTTGTTTGAGGTTGATAGGCCAGTATTGGTTGCCTTTGGGTTTTGTACTGCGTTGGAGAGAGTACATTGGTTAGTTTCCAGTCCCTGCCCAGCCTGGAAACTCTTGCTCTACTCGCTGTTGGGACATCGGTCTGAGGTGAGTACAATCGGCTGTGTACCTCAGTGGGAGATTGGGTAGGGTAGTGACATTTGCTACCCGGAGCTATAGCTTTTTCCCCTGATAGGCTTAGTGACGTGTTTTGTTTTGGGATACGTGGGCATGGTTAAATGTTTGTTATTTTTGTGTGGTGTCAGTGGACTGAGCAGTTGTCTCGGGCACATCCGTGGCTTGGGGAAATCTACCAGCGTGCTGGGGGTTTAATTCCTTGCCAGCCGGGCTACAGTGCGTAATTACCCACCGCAAACCTGCACCGAAGACTAGGGTTGAGTTATTGTAGGTTTTGGGGAAGCTCCATATCCCAGCTCTTTTCTGTGGTGCTCGGTGTGATTGTATTTCTCTTGTGTCTGGTGTGCTCAGCAGAGGGGTTGAGCAAGATTATTATGATCTATATATATTTAATTTTTTTTTCCTTGATTATGGCGTCTAATGTAGATGAGTTCATTCGCTTTCCATCAGAAGAACTGTTAGAATTATGTACTAAAGAACAGCTGTTGAAGGTTGCTGAACACTACAAGGTTGAAATTAGTGATAAACGCCTAAAAAATTCTATTAGGTTAATATTGAAGGCCAATTTGATGGAGAGTGGTATTCTGGATGTTACCACTGGGGCAGCCTCTGCTGAGGACACGTTGTCTCCCCGATATGTTACAATGATCGCTCCATCGGTTAGTCATAGTAGTCTTCTTTTTGAACAGCAGAAAGAACTGCTTCTGTTACAGCTAGAGCATGGACAAAGAGCTAAAATGGAGTATGAACAAGCTAAAATGGAGCATGAACGAAATGGACAGAGAGCTAAAATGGAGCATGAACAAGCTAAAATGGAGCATGATCGTGTAAAATATGAAAGGGAATTGGAATTTAAACAGGATATGGAGCGTGCTAAAATCAAGCTGCAACAAGAGCGACTAGAGTTGGTTAGGGAAGGAAAGCTCTCAGGGGAGAGTTTGCTCTGGGAAGGTGACCCAGAGTTACCTAGGGGTCGTTCCTCTTTTGGTCGTAATCCAGACACATTTGATATTGTTGGGAATTTACGGTTGTTGCCCCAGTTTAATGAAAAGGACCCGGAGACATTCTTTTCATTGTTTGAGCGTAGTTGCTGACGCTAGGAGTTGGCCTGATTCTGATCGCACTTTGATGTTGCAGTGTGTGCTGACTGGTAAAGCGCAAGAAGCATATTCAGCTCTTAGCGTAGCAGACAGTGTTAGTTATGAGAAGGTTAAAACGGCTGTGTTACAGAGTTACGAATTGGTCCCCTGAGGCTTACCGCCAACGATTTAGAACTTTAAAAAGGGATGATCAGCAGACTCATGTTGAGTTTGTGCGAATATTATCTTCACAGTTCAATCGCTGGTGTTCTGCCTCTGCAGTTATGACTTTCCAAGGGCTGTGTGATCTGATTATGTTAGAACAATTTAAGGACACAATCCCTGATCGTATAGCGACGTACATTAACGAACGAAAAATAAAGACTGTTGCTGAAGCTGCGGTTTTGGCAGATGAATATGTGTTGACTCACAAAAATGTTTTTGCCGAACCCCGTATTCGGAGTGAGTGGGGGCGTTCGCAGAGATTTGGGCCTCGCTCGCCGAGATACTTCGGTTCCCGGGCAGAGTTTCATTCAAATAGGGGTGAGCCTGATACCCGTGGTAAAACTGACGTTGGTCAAGAGTGTCACTACTGTCAAGAATTAGGTCATTGGAAAAATGAATGTCCGATTCTTAGATCTAGGGGTAAATTCAGTACAGGTGCTTATGGTAAATCGAGGCCTGCAGCGTTAGCGCGCGCCTGTTCCACATCAGTTCACTCATGACGCATTGTCTCCTGCCCGGAGCCAGGTGAAGGGTTATATTGATCCCGACTATTTACCTTTCGTTACGGAGGGTTTTGTGTCTATGGTAGGAAGTAAGAACCTAGTGCCAGTAAAGATCCTAAGAGACACAGGTGCCTCTGAATCATTTGTGTTGGAGTCTGTGTTACCCTTCTCTGCGGAGACTGATTCGGGGAATAGTGTTCTAATTAGGGGAATAGGTTTGAACACTCTGTCAGTTCCATTGCATAAACTGATGTTGGATTGTGGATTGGTGAAAGGTGAGGTTGTTGTGGGGGTGCGTCCTTCATTGCCTATTGAGGGTATTGACGTGATCCTTGGAAATAACTTGGCTGGGGGAGCGTGTGTGGCCTATCGTGTCTCCATCTTTAGTGGTTTCCACTAAGCCGTCAATTGTAGGGATTCCTGATGAGAGTGCGCAGAATTTCCCAGAGGTGTTTTCTGCATGTGCAGTGACGCGTTCTATGATCCATGACGACCTGGTCACGGAGCTGGCTAACGAGAATACCATAAAGAAGTCTGTTACTGTTTTCCCTGTTATCCCGTTATCTGTATCCCGCTCCGATTTAATCGAGGCGCAACGGACTGACCCTACATTAGAAGAGTTGCGGGACCAAATTGTGTCTGTGGAACAGTTGGGAGATGTCGCACAGGGCTATTTTCTCCAAGAGGAGGTCCTGATGAGAAAGTGGATGTCTCATGGTAGTTGTTTTCTGGGGGAGGCGATTAGTCAGGTTGTGGTACCAGTTAAGCTTCGTGAGTTGGTGCTGACAACTTCTCACAACGACGTTGCTGGGCATATGGGTGTGAGAAAAACCTACAATCGCATATTACGTAAAAAATGTTTGGCCAAGATTAAAGAGGGATGTTTCTGATTTCATCAAAACTTGTCACACCTGTCAATTAACTGGTAAACCTAATCAAGCTATTAAGCCGGTACCACTGTTCCCTATTCCTGTACTCAGTAACCCTTTTGGGTATCTGATTATTGACTGTGTTGGTCCTCTGCCTCGTTCCAGAAAGGGTAGTAATTATTTGTTGACTGTGATGTGTCAGACCACTAGGTTTCCTGCTGCCTATCCTCTCAGGTCTATCACGACTAAGTCTGTGTTAAAAGCTTTGACTCAGTTTTTCTCACTGTTTGGAATCCCTAAGGTCATTCAAAGTGATCAAGGATCTAATTTCACCTCTAATCTCTTTGGACAGGTTCTCCAACAACTCCATATTAAACACAACTTGGCTAGCGCTTATCATGCCCAAAGTCAAGGAGCACTGGAACGTTTCCATCAAACGCTTAAGTCGTTGTTGAGATCTTATTGTACTGAGATGGATAAGGATTGGGAGGAGGGGTTGCCTTGGTTACTGTTAGCTGCTAGGGAGGTTTCACAGGAGAGCACAGGTTTTAGCCCAAATGACCTAGTGTTTGGACATAAGGTGCGTGGGCTTTTATCTGTTCTCCAGGATGACTGGAAGTCTCCCGAGCCTCCTCAGTCCCTGTTATCATATGTGTGTGATTTTCGGCGACGCTTGTATGCCGCTGGTGAAATGGCTAAAGAGAAGCTATCATCTTCACAGGACAGGATGAAGAGCATATATGATCGGCGAGCTGAGCCTCGTCACTTTAGTCCAGGTGATCAGGTTCTGGCTCTGCTGCCAATTGTTGGTTCTCCTTTTCAAGCCAAGTTTCAAGGTCCATATACAGTGGTGCGCCAGGACACTGAGCAAAATTATCTAGTTGCCACTCCAGAACGGGAGGAAAGCACATCAACTGTGCCATATAAATTTGTTAAAACCCTATTATGCACGTTCCTCTGAGACTGAACAGGGGGAGTCTACAGAGGACGGTAAGGCTGTTCTTTTGGCTGATACTGTTTATTCCCTGGATTCTGGTCATGCTAGGTCTGTGCAGGAGCAGGAAGATGTTTCTGGTCCCGACGATTGCATACTGCAGGGTAGATGGAAGAATTCAGAGACACTGGAGATTTTAGATAGTCTTCTTACTCATCTACCTGTTGATGAGCGGAAAGAGATGGTGGGTCTGATTCGGAGATTTCCAGGGTTGTTTTCTGATACACCAACACGTACAAACTTAATAGAACATGATATTGACGTTGGGGATGCTGACCCCATTCGTCAACGGTTCTATAGAGTTTCTTCAGAGAAACTGCGTTGTCTGGATGCTGAGGTCAGGTACATGCTGGAGAGTAAAATAGCAGAGCCTTCTTTCTCCAGTTGGGCTTCTCCCTGTATCTTGGTCAGTAAATCGGATGGAACAAACAGATTTTGTACGGACTACCGTAAGGTAAACGATGTCACTAAGCCGGATTCATTTCCTCTTCCTCGGATGGAGGACTGCGTTGATCAAGTCGGCGCAGCTAAGTTTGTGAGCAAATTTGACCTGTTAAAGGGCTATTGGCAGGTGCCACTGACGAGTAGGGCACGTGAAATCTCTGCCTTTATTACACCTTTTGGTCTGTACTCGTATTCGGTTATGAGTTTCGGGCTGCGTAATGCGCCTGCAACTTTTCAGCGACTTATGAACAGGGTTGTCTCTGGTCTGGCCGGGTGCGCTGTTTATCTGGACGATGTAGTGATATATGCAGATACTTGGGAGGAACATCTGTCCCGTATTCAAGCCTTGTTCGAACGTCTGGCTGCGGGTCGTCTCACGATAAATTTGGCTAAATGTGAGTTTGCTCAGGCGACTGTGACATACCTTGGAAAGGTGGTTGGGCAGGGTGAAGTGCGTCCTGTTCGGGCTAAAGTGGTAGCTATTGATGCTTTTCCACTACCAACTACTAAAAAGGAACTGATGCGTTTCTTGGGAATGATTGGGTATTATCGTGGTTTTTGTAGGAACTTCTCTACTGTGGTCGCTCCCTTGACAGATTTGCTGAAAGCTAAGGCTGTGTACGTATGGTCTTCTCATTGTCAACAGGCTTTCGAAGATGCAAAGAGGTTGCTTACTTCAACTCCGGTACTGGCTGCTCCTCGTGTGGATTTGTCATTTACCTTGCAGGTGGATGCTAGTCATGTGGGGGCGGGTGCAGTGTTGCTGCAAGCAGATGTGGCTGGGGTTGAGAGGCCTGTTAGTTTCTTTTCCAAAAAGTTTAACCATTATCAGTTGAACTATTCTGTCATTGAAAAAGAAGCATTAGCACTTATATGGGCGCTACAACACTTTGAAGTGTATGTTGGGTCGGGTGTAGTACCTATTGTGGTTTACACCGACCATAACCCTCTCACATTTTTGAGGTCTATGAGGTGTCCTAACCAGAGGATAATGAGATGGTGTTTATTTTTACAATCTTTCCATCTAGATGTGCGGCACATCCGGGGGACTGATAACGTGATTGCTGATGCGCTCTCTCGTGCGCCCTGTTCATGAATATTGATGTGACCGACCAGTGTTTGATTTTGTCATGTTCTATCTTTCCTGTTTGTCCCCTCCTAGTCTTGTGTTTTTCTTTCCTCTTAAAGGTTGCTACCTGGGTAAAGGTTGCTGAGGTCTGGAGAGGAGGATGATGGGTGGGGCAAGTGGAGGGGTGAACATGTACGACTTGTCGGTTTGGGACGCAGGAGCTGGTATGTTGGGCCGGGGTCCTTGTTGGTCCCCGGTCTTATGGGGGGGGGTGTGACGACCCTCCCACTCTGTCTGCCGTATTCTCTCTTTGCTCTTGTTTCCTTATTAGGATGCCGGTGGGCGGAGTTGGGGGGGTCGTCAGTTACATGGGAAACACCTGGGCCGGGTGTGTCCCAGGATAAATGGACCTCTTCCACATTCATTGGGGAGACTCTCTCCAGGCAGATACTTTGATTTTGGTTGGGATATTTTTGTGGCCTTTTTTGGGTTGTTTGCTTTGGCACTTATCAACACTTTTCTATATTACATTTATGCAAGCAAACACTCACTTACATTACTGATTACACACCCCATTGTTATTTCAGTTAGTTACTTTAATTAATAAATATATACTTTGAGTACTCCTTGTCTCCACGTGTCTCCCTTTTGTTACGAACTTGAGCCGGTTCGTGACAATAGAGACTAAAGGACTATACACTCTATGCTGCTCACCACATCAACAGGGTTGTAGTGGAGGGTAAACTCTCTCACGCACCTTTTTCTTTGCAAAATAGTGTTTACTCAACTTTGTATTTTGTTCAGTCTTGTTTCCCACTTTTTATGCGTACCCAGCATTAAGCCTAAATCCCATCGCGGAAACCAGGCCCAGGTTGGTCAGCATGATAAAGAATCATATCTCAAGCCTGCTCTGTCTATTGAATGTCTGACGCATGACTTCACTTTATAATAGTTCTGTGTAGCCTAGACTTACCAGACTCTGCCCGTCTTTCCTTCAAATCAACACATTTATCCTACGTCTAATGTTGCCGAGAAATGTGCGCCACAGTTTCAACAGCCATTTTATAACTGCGTAGGCTACAAACTTACTTTCACTTTCATATGTGGAAAACGATAACTTCTGACTGCACTGGTGTAGGAGAATAATATGACAGAACCCGGTGAGTTTGTGATCCTTCTACTAAGTAGTAATACTGTCATTCAAGGTATTTATTATCTTACTCTGTCCTTTAGACTAGATTATTGTTCAGAAATACTACATATTTTTTTATCTCTCCATATAGTGTTTTCTCCTCTGTCATCTCACTTTATATAACAACAGTAACCAGAGGGTGGAGCTAACAGTCAGTTGCATGCGACAGCAGTAACTCATCACATTGTATTGAATCTTGCTTCAGTTTTTTTAGTACTTCTTCTTGTTACATTATTTTAGCTAAACATATAATTTACTTGAAACCAAATTTTGTTGAGCTTTTTCCTCAAATGTGAATTCCTGTATGCCTATAATAAAGTGTAAACAGGCCTACAAATCCAAAAGGTTTTTAATTTGAGAATGTTCATTTGTATGCCTCAAATAATAAACTGTCTTAAATTATCTGATGATTAGTTGAATCAGGTGTGTAAGTGCTGGGCAAGAACAAAATGATTGAGAAACCCTGAGATAAACATCAAACCATATCATTGAAAAGCTCCTGCACCATCTTTACCAGACGTTTATTTAACTGCAACTCAGCTCAAGTAGCAGTTCTACTAACTAGTAATATCTCATTCCAGGTATTCATTCTCTTACTCTGTCCATTAGAATAGACTATTGTTCAGATTATTGTTCAGAAATACTTACTTTATTTTGTACTTCTCTCCAGACAGTGTTTTCTGCTCTGTCGTCTCAAAATGGATCCTGTACAAAAGAACAACTTTACTTTCTGTTTCAGCTCAACGGTCTCCCCACCCTGATAATAAAGTGTTTTATTGGTATCTTCCACTAGATGGCAGTAAACACCTGCTGGTACTTTTGTCC